>NC_091458.1:10563154-10565654 GCF_027789765.1 Dendropsophus ebraccatus | reverse complement strand
CTGTATATACTAGGTGTTCTCTCTCTCTCTCTCTCTCTCTCTCTCTCTCTCTCTCTCTCTCTCCCCTGTATATACTATGTGTTCTCTCTCCTCCCTGTATATACTATGTGTTCTCTCTCTCTCTCTCTCCCCTGTATATACTATGTGTTCTCTCTCTCTCTCTCTCTCCCCTGTATATACTAGGTGTTCTCTCTCTCTCTCTCTCTCTCTCTCTCTCTCTCTCTCTCTCCCCCCTGTATATACTATGTGTTCTCTCTCTCTCTCTCTCTCCCCCCTGTATATACTATGTGTTCTCTCTCTCTCTCTCTCTCTCTCTCTCTCTCTCTCCCCCCTGTATGTACTATGTGTTCTCTCTCTCCCCCCTGTATGTACTATGTGTTCTCTCTCTCTCCCCCCTGTATATACTATGTGTTCTCTCTCTCTCCCCCCTGTATATACTATGTGTTCTCTCTCTCTCTCCCCTGTATACAGGGGCGGAACTACCGCCGTAGCAGCCGTAGCGGCTGCTACGGGGCCCCTAACATCAGGGGGCCCGTGGCCTTGGCCCCCCGAAGATGACCGCTTGCAACACCCGGCGTCCGAGCGGGCCTCCCGGGTGTTCAGTGTTCTGACTGACAGCGCGAGAAGCCATAGGCTTCCCGCCCTGTCAATCATTCTTGTGACCGCAAGCAAGCATTCTGCTTGCGATCACAAGAGTGTCCCACCCAATGAGCAGCTCTTTGGTGAAGTCCTGGCAGCGTCATCGCTGAGCACTCAGTGTGCGCCGCCGCGGCTGGGACTTCCGGTACTAAGAACACAAACCGGAAGTCCCAGCCGCCGCGGCGCACACTGAGCGCTCAGCGATGACGCTGCCGGGACTTCACCAGAGGGCTGCTCATCGGGCGGAGGCAGAGAGAAGAGGAGACCGGCGACCGACGGGGGAGCGTGGGGTTAGGTGAGTTATGTGTTTGTTTTTTTAATCAGAGGGGCAACACTGCGGGCTATGTGGGGAAGGGGATGCACAATACTGGGGGCTATGTGGGGAAGGGGATGCACAATACTGGGGGCTATGTGGGGAAGGGGATGCACAATACTGGGGGCTATGTGGGGAAGGGGATGCACAATACTGGGGGCTATGTGGGGGCTGGGGATGCACAATACTGGGGGCTATGTGGGGAAGGGGATGCACAATACTGGGGGCTATATGGGGAAGGGGATGCACAACACTGCGGGCTATGTGGGGAAGGGGATGCACAACACTGCGGGCTATGTGGGGAAGGGGATGCACAATACTGGGGGCTATGTGGGGAAGGGGATGCACAATACTGGGGGCTATGTGGGGAAGGGGATGCACAATACTGGGGGCTATGTGGGGAAGGGGATGCACAACACTGCGGGCTATGTGGGGGCTGGGGATGCACAATACTGGGGGCTATGTGGGGAAGGGGATGCACAATACTGGGGGCTATGTGGGGAAGGGGATGGACAATACTGGGGGCTATGTGGGGGCTGGGGATGCACAATACTGGGGGCTATGTGGGGGAGGGGATGCACAATACTGCGGGCTATGTGGGGGAGGGGATGCACAATACTGGGGGCTATGTGGGGAAGGGGATGCACAATACTGGGGGCTATGTGGGGGCTGGGGATGCACAATACTGCGGGCTATGTGGGGAAGGGGATGCACAATACTGGGGGCTATGTGGGGGCTGGGGATGCACAACACTGGGGGCTATGTGGGGGAGGGGATGCACAATACTGGGGGCTATGTGGGGGCTGGGGATGCACAATACTGGGGGCTATGTGGGGGCTGGGGATGCACAATACTGGGGGCTATGTGGGGGAGGGGATGCACAATACTGGGGGCTATGTGGGGAAGGGGATGCACAATACTGGGGGCTATGTGGGGAAGGGGATGCACAATATTGGGGGCTATGTGGGGAAGGGGATGCACAATACTGGGGGCTATGTGGGGAAGGGGATGCACAACACTGCGGGCTATGTGGGGAAGGGGATGCACAATACTGGGGGCTATGTGGGGGCTGGGGATGCACAATACTGGGGGCTATGCGTGGGAGGGGATGCACAATACTGGGGGCTATGTGGGGGCTGGGGATGCACAATACTGGGGGCTATGTGGGGGAGGGGATGCACAATACTGGGGGCTATGTGGGGAAGGGGATGCACAATACTGGGGGCTATGTGGGGAAGGGGATGCACAATACTGGGGGCTATGTGGGGAAGGGGATGCACAATACTGGGGGCTATGTGGGGAAGGGGATGCACAATACTGGGGGCTATGTGGGGAAGGGGATGCACAATACTGGGGGCTATGTGGGGGAGGGGATGCACAATACTGGGGGCTATGCGTGGGAGGGGATGCACAATACTGGGGGCTATGTGGGGAAGGGGATGCACAATACTGGGGGCTATGTGGGGAAGGGGATGCACAATACTGGGGGCTATGTGGGGATGGGGATGCACAATACTGGGGGCTATGTGGGGATGGGGATGCACAATA
>NC_091458.1:10353154-10558154 GCF_027789765.1 Dendropsophus ebraccatus | reverse complement strand
GGCTATGTGGGGGAGGGGATGCACAATACTGCGGGCTATGTGGGGAAGGGGATGCACAACACTGCGGGCTATGTGGGGAAGGGGATGCACAATACTGGGGGCTATGTGGGGGCTGGAGATGCACAATACTGGGGGCTATGTGGGGAAGGGGATGCACAATACTGGGGGCTATATGGGGAAGGGGATGCACAACACTGCGGGCTATGTGGGGAAGGGGATGCACAACACTGCGGGCTATGTGGGGAAGGGGATGCACAACACTGCGGGCTATGTGGGGGCTGGGGATGCACAATACTGGGGGCTATGTGGGGAAGGGGATGCACAATACTGGGGGCTATGTGGGGAAGGGGATGGACAATACTGGGGGCTATGTGGGGGCTGGGGATGCACAATACTGGGGGCTATGTGGGGGAGGGGATGCACAATACTGCGGGCTATGTGGGGGAGGGGATGCACAATACTGGGGGCTATGTGGGGAAGGGGATGCACAATACTGGGGGCTATGTGGGGGCTGGGGATGCACAATACTGCGGGCTATGTGGGGAAGGGGATGCACAATACTGGGGGCTATGTGGGGGCTGGGGATGCACAACACTGGGGGCTATGTGGGGGAGGGGATGCACAATACTGGGGGCTATGTGGGGGCTGGGGATGCACAATACTGGGGGCTATGTGGGGGCTGGGGATGCACAATACTGGGGGCTATGTGGGGGAGGGGATGCACAATACTGGGGGCTATGTGGGGAAGGGGATGCACAATACTGGGGGCTATGTGGGGAAGGGGATGCACAATACTGGGGGCTATGTGGGGAAGGGGATGCACAATACTGGGGGCTATGTGGGGAAGGGGATGCACAACACTGCGGGCTATGTGGGGAAGGGGATGCACAATACTGGGGGCTATGTGGGGGCTGGGGATGCACAATACTGGGGGCTATGCGTGGGAGGGGATGCACAATACTGGGGGCTATGTGGGGGCTGGGGATGCACAATACTGGGGGCTATGTGGGGGAGGGGATGCACAATACTGGGGGCTATGTGGGGAAGGGGATGCACAATACTGGGGGCTATGTGGGGAAGGGGATGCACAATACTGGGGGCTATGTGGGGAAGGGGATGCACAATACTGGGGGCTATGTGGGGAAGGGGATGCACAATACTGGGGGCTATGTGGGGGAGGGGATGCACAATACTGGGGGCTATGCGTGGGAGGGGATGCACAATACTGGGGGCTATGTGGGGAAGGGGATGCACAATACTGGGGGCTATGTGGGGAAGGGGATGCACAATACTGGGGGCTATGTGGGGAAGGGGATGCACAATACTGGGGGCTAAGGATGGACAACACTGGGGGCTATATGGGGGATGCACAATACTGGGGGCTAAGGATAGACAACACTGGGGGCTAAGGATGGACAACACTGGGGGCTACATGGGGGATGCACAATACTGGGGGCTATATGGGGGATGCGCAATACTGGGGGCTATATGGGGGGATGCACAATACTGGGGGCTATATGGGGGATGGGAATGCACAACCCTGGAGGCTACCTATATGGGGGATGGACAACACTGGGGGCTACCTATATGCAGGACGGGGATGGACAACACTGGGGGCTACCTATATGCGGGACGGGGATGGACAACACTGGGGGCTACTTTTATGGGGAATGTGGGCCATCTAAAAGGGGAACTACACAGAGGGGCCATTTATGAAGGGGACTAGGGGGCATCTATAAGGGGAACTACACTGGGGGGGTTGACACAGAGGGGTCATCTAAGAGGACTACACAGAGGGGACCATATACTGTAGGGCAGGGATAGGGAACCTTGGCTCTCCAGCTATTGCAAAACTACAGCTTTATTTTTGACTGTCCATACATGATGGGAGTTGTAGTTTTGCAGAAGCTGGAGAGCAGAGATTCCCTACCTCTGATATAGGTGATGCACAGAGGGTGTCATCTACTATAAATGGATTACACAGAGGGGGATCTCTACTATAGTAGATGCACATGGGGCCATCTATATGGAGGACTGAACAAGGGGCAATCTATAAGCTGTCTACACAGAGCCTAATTTGTCTGTCTGGCAGATTCTGTGGATTCGTGGCTCGGAGTTCTTATAATGGCCCAGGACAGATGGAGAAGAAAATGAAAAGGAAACAACTCTGAGAGAAGGCGTCCCCTGTGAGTCACTTAATATAACTGCAGTGTAATTTATATGGTGTATAGAACCTGTGTAGAGCTGGGTGTGTTGATGGCATAGTGGTTGGTCGAGGAGGGGGGGGCCCCAATCAAAAGTTTGCTGTGGGGCCAAGCCATTTCTAGTTACGCCCCTGCCTGTATATACTATGTGTTCTCCCTGTATATACTATGTCTCTCTCTCTCTCTCTCTCTCTCTCTCTATATATATACTGTATGTGTATACACTGTGTGTGTGTTCTCCTTCCCCAGGTTCGGCCTCCTCCCATCCTCTCCCTGTATATACTATGTGTTTCTCTCTCTCTCTCTCTCTCTCTCTTTTTTTCTACATGATTGTTGGGGGATATAGCCGTACCCCGGGAGGACTGTACATCTAGTGGTGTGTTTTCCGCGGACCCAGCCCTCTTTTGGTTGCATATATATATATATATATATATATATATATATATATATATATATATATACCGTATATATACTGTATGTGTATACACTGTGTGTGTGTTCTCTCTCCCTCTCTCACACACATACACACACTCTCTCTCTCTCTCTCTCTCTCTCTCTTTATATATATATATATATATATATATATATATATATACATATATATGTATATATATATATATATATATATATATATATACTGTATGTGTATACACTGTGTGTGTGTGTGTGTTCTCTCTCTCTCCCCTGTATATACTATGTGTTCTCCCTGTATATACTGTGTGTGTTCTCTCTCTATCTCCTGTATGTGTATACACTGTGTGTGTGTGTATTCTCCCTGTATGTACTATGTAATCTCTCTCTTTATATATATATATATATATATATATATATATATATATATATATATATACTGTATGTGTATACACTGTGTGTGTGTTCTCCTGTATGTACTATGTAATCTCTCTCTTTATCTCTCTCTCTCTCTCTCCCCTATATATACTATGTGTTCTCTCTCTCTCTCTCTCTCTCTCTCTCTCTCTCTCTCTCTCTCTCTCTCTCTCTCTCTCTCTCTCTCTCTCTCTATATATATATATATATATATATATATATATATATATATATATACTGTATGTGTATACACTGTGTGTGTGTTCTCCTGTATGTACTATGTAATCTCTCTCTTTATCTCTCTCTCTCTCTCTCTCTCTCTCCCCCCTATATATACTATGTGTTCTCTCTCTCTCTCCCCTGTATATACTATGTGTTCTCTCTCTCTCTCTCTCTCTCTCTCTCTCTCTCTCTCCCCCCTATATATACTATGTGTTCTCTCTCTCTCCCCTGTATATACTATGTGTTCTCTCTCTCTCTCTCTCTCTCTCCCCCCTGTATATACTATGTGTTCTCTCTCTCTCTCCCCTGTATATACTATGTGTTCTCCCTGTATATACTATGTGTTCTCTCTCTCTCTCTCTCTCTCTCTCTCTCTCTCCCCTGTATATACTATGTGTTCTCCCTGTATATACTATGTGTTCTCTCTCTCTCTCCCCCCTGTATATACTATGTGTTCTCTCTCTCTCCCCCCTGTATATACTATGTGTTCTCTCTCTCTCTCTCTCTCTCTCTCTCTCTCTCTCCCCCCTGTATGTACTATGTGTTCTCTCTCTCTCCCCCCTGTATATACTATGTGTTCTCTCTCTCTCCCCCCTGTATATACTATGTGTTCTCTCTCTCTCCCCCCTGTATATACTATGTGTTCTCTCTCTCTCTCTCTCTCTCTCTCTCCCCCCCCCCTGTATATACTATGTGTTCTCTCTCTCTCTCTCCCCCCTGTATATACTATGTGTTCTCTCTCACTCTCTCTCACTCCCCCCTGTATATACTATGTGTTCTCTCTCTCTCTCTCTCTCTCTCTCTCTCTCTCTCTCTCTCTCTCCCCTGTATATACTATGTGTTCTCTCTCTCTCTCTCTCCTCTGTATATACTATGTGTTCTCTCTCTCACTCCCCCCTGTATATACTATGTGTTCTCTCTCTCTCTCTCTCTCCCCCCTGTATATACTATGTGTTCTCTCTCTCTCTCCCCTGTATATACTATGTGTTCTCTCTCTCTCTCTCTCTCCCCCCTGTATATACTATGTGTTCTCTCTCTCTCTCCCCTGTATATACTATGTGTTCTCTCTCTCACTCCCCCTGTATATACTATGTGTTCTCTCTCACTCCCCCCTGTATATACTATGTGTTCTCTCTCTCTCTCTCTCTCTCTCTCTCCCCTGTATATACTATGTGTTCTCTCTCTCTCTCCCCTGTATATACTATGTGTTCTCTCTCTCTCCCCTGTATATACTATGTGTTCTCCCTGTATATACTATGTGTTCTCTCTCTCTTCCCCCCCCTGTATATACTATGTGTTCTCTCTCTCTCTCTCTCTCTCTCTCTCCCCTGTATATACTATGGGAGGCATTTATTAAGTCCGGCGTTTTTTACGCCGGACGTAAAAATGCCCCCGCAGCTCCGGCGGTACGGGGATTTATGTAGAGGCGGACTGCCTCTACATAAATCCCGTGCGCGCCGTTGCGCACCGCCGAAAACCTACGCCAGCTGAGGACTGGAGTAGGTTTTCGGCGTACATTTTGGCGGAACGGATGGTGAATCGCGCGGACTCTGAGTCCGCGCCCTCCGTTCCGCCCCTTTTCCGCCCCCTTTTACTCGGCGGAAAGTGCCGATTTGCGAATATTTTATTCGCAAATCGGCCATTTGCGTATAAAAAAATACGCAAATCGGCACTTTCCGCCAAAAATCATCCGTTCGCTGGATGATACATGTGGCCCTATGTGTTCTCTCTCCCCCCTGTATATACTATGTGTTCTCCCTGTATATACTATGTGTTCTCTCTCTCTCCCCCCTGTATATACTATGTGTTCTCTCTCTCTCTCCCCCCTGTATATACTATGTGTTCTCTCTCTCTCCCCTGTATATACTATGTGTTCTCCCTGTATATACTATGTGTTCTCTCTCTCTCTCTCTCTCTCTCTCTCTCTCTCTCTCTCTCTCTCTCTCTCTCTCTCTATATATATATATATATATATATATATATATATACACTGTGTGTGTTCTCCTGCCCCGTGTTCGGCCTCACATCCTCTCCCTCAGCCACAAGTTCCTATATTCAGAATCCCGAATTATAAGGCGGTAAGAGGAGCGGCCGCCTGGATCCAACCCTGCAGCCCGATCACATCAGGGATCCTCCTCCTCCTCCTCATCCTCCTCCTCCTCCTCATCCTCCTCCAGGGAAGGAGACTTTCACTTTCTGTGGATTGTTACAGATGTGCAGCTCTCCTGCGGTCCCATGACGGGACGGTGAGTATACAGCGTATACTCCTCTGCTTACTGTGGGGGTGCCTGATGTAATGTCCCTCGCTATCTGGGCTACAGCCGGTCATACAGGGGGCTATAGTGGAGCCCCCCAGATGTGCAGCCATCAGCAGGGTTGGGAAACTTTTTACTTCTTGGAGATTTTCAATGTTTTAACAAGTTAGGAAATATTATATCCTGCTGGGGGTCTATGGGCTGGGGGGAAGGGGGGTGGGCATGAGCTTGGGGGGGTGTCTATCGGCTTGGGGGTAGGGGAAGGGGGTGGGCATGAGCTGTGGGGGGGGGGGGGGACAGTAATAAGATGTTCTATGGAGGCAGAGCATGCAGCTGCTGGGGGTCCAATGCGGAATAATTTACTTTAATTATTATTATTTCTGTAGTTATTACTTTAGTCCCTTTTGTTCCCTTTGGGACATTTATAGGGGAACCTCATTGATTTAAATCACCTGGTGTGAGAAAGTTATACAGATGTGTAAACTCCTGCTAACCTCCAGGCTTCCAGTACTCCACAGAGGTTTTCTATGGGGATTTGCTGCTGCTCTGGACAGTTCCTGACATGGACAGAGGTGGCAGCAGAGAGCACTGTGTCAGACTGGAGAGAATACACCACTTCCTGCAGGACATACAGCAGCTGATAAGTACTGGAAGAGTGGAGATTTTTAAATATAATTAATTTATAAGGCTATGTTCACACAACGTATCTTTTCGTAAAAGTACGGCCATTGTTGCAATCTGCAACCCGGATGGAGCGTATACACGTAGTACATATATACATACACAAAGAATACAGGATCTCTTGCGGCGCCGTACACAACTGACATGTCAGTTCAGGGAATAGCGGCCACAGAAAACCCTGTCAGTGTAGACTATGGAGCGGGCGACTCCGGCCGTACACTCCATAGAGTGCAGTGGAGAGTACCCGCACGGATGCGCCCGCTTCAGAATTCTGCGGCTGCTAAGATCATCTAGCCGGTACTGCCGGATGAGCTTTTCAGAGACTGGCCGGGTCACAGAACGTCCGGTCTCTTACGATGTGTGAACATAGCCTAAAACTGTATGATTTTCTTACCTTTCTTCAGAGTACCCCTTTATTTATATCCATACACAGTACATAGGTTGTATGGCAAGGGGCAGAGTACATGGGGGGCAGCAGACACTATACATGGGGGACAGCAGATACTATACATGGGGGGCAGGGGGCACAGTACATGGGGCAGCAGACACTATACATGGGGGGCAGGGGCACAGTACATGGGGCAGCAGACACTATACATGGGGGGCAGGGGGCACAGTACATGGGGCAGCAGACATTATACATGGGGGGCAGGGGGCACAGTACATGGGGCAGCAGACACTATACATGGGGGGCAGGGGCACAGTACATGGGGCAGCAGACACTATACATGGGGGGCAGGGGGCACAGTACATGGGGCAGCAGACATTATACATGGGGGGCAGGGGGCACAGTACATGGGGCAGCAGATACTATACATGGAGGGCAGGAGGCACAGTACATGGGGGCAGTAGACACTATACATGGGGGCAGGAGGCACAGTACATGGGGGGCAGCAGGCACTATACATGGAGGGCAGGAGGCACAGTACATGGGGCAGCAGACATTATACATGGGGGCAGCAGACACTATACATGGGGGGCAGGGGGCACAGTACATGGGGGGCAGCAGATACTATACATGGAGGGCAGGAGGCACAGTACATGGGGCAGCAGACATTATACATGGGGGCAGCAGACACTATACATGGGGGACAGGGGGCACAGTGCATGGGGGCAGCAGACACTATACATGGGGGGCAGGGGGCACAGTACATAGGGGGCAGCAGATACTATACATGGGGGGCAGGGGGCACAGTACATGGGGGGCAGCAGATACTATACATGGGGGGCAGGGGGCACAGTACATGGGGCAGCAGACACTATACATGGGGGGCAGGAGGCACAGTACATGGAGGGAAGGAGGCACAGTACATGGGAGGCAGGAGGCACAGTACATGGGGGCAGGAGGCACAGTACATGAGAGGCAGGAGGCACTATACATGGGGGCAGGAGGCACAGTACATGGGAGGCAGGAGTCACAGTACATGGGGCAGCAGACACTATACATGGAGGGCAGGAGGCACAGAACATGGGGCAGCAGACACTATACATGGAGGGCAGGAGGCACAGTACATGGGAGGCAGGAGGCACAGTACATGGGGGAGAGGAGGCACAGTACATGGGGGCAGCAGACACTATACATAGAGGGCAGGAGACACTATACATGGGGGGCAGGAGGCACAGTACATGGGGGAGAGGAGGCACAGTACATGGGGGAGAGGAGGCACAGTACATGGGGGAGAGGAGGCACAGTACATGGGGGGCAGGAGGCACAGTACATGGGGGAGAGGAGGCACAGTACATGGGGGAGAGGAGGCACAGTACATGGGGGAGAGGAGGCACAGTACATGGGGGCAGCAGACACTATACATAGAGGGCAGCAGACACTATACATAGAGGGCAGCAGACGCTATACATAGAGGGCAGGAGGCAAAGTACATGGGGGCAGCAGGCACAGTACATGGGGCAGCAGACACTATACAGTACATGGGAGGCAGGAGGCACAGTACATGGCAGGCAGCAGGCACAGTACATGGGGCAGCAGACACTATACAGTACATGGGAGGCAGGAGGCACAGTACATGGCGGGCAGCAGGCACAGTACATGGTGGGCAGCAGGCACTATACATGAAGGGCAGGAGGCACAGTACATGGGGAGAGGAGGCACAGTACATGGGGGGCAGGAGGCACAGTACATGGTACAGCAGGTACTATACATGGGGGGAAGGAGGCACAGTACATGGTACAGCAGGTACTATACATGGGGGCAGGAGGCACAGTACATGGAGGAGAGGAGGCACAGTACATGGGGGGCAGCAGACACTATACATGGAGGGCAGGAGGCACAGTACATGGGGGAGAGGAGGCATAGTACACGGGGGCAGCAGACACTATACATGGAGGGCAGGAGACACAGTACATGGGGCAGCAGGCACAGTACATGGGGGGCAGGAGACACAGTACATGGAGGGCAGGAGGCACAGTACATGGGGTACAGGAGGCACAGTACATAGGGGGCAGGAGGCACAGTACATGGGGGGCAGGAGACACAGTACATGGGTGGCAGGAGACACTATACATGGGTGGCAGGAGACACTATACATGGGGGGCAGCAGGCACTATACATGGGGGGCAGCAGACACTATACATGGGGGGCAGGAGGCACAGTACATGGGGCAGCAGACACTATACATGGAGGGCAGGAGGCACAGTACATGGGGGGCAGGAGACACAGTACATGGGGGGCAGGAGACACAGTACAGGGGGGGCAGCAGACACTATACATGGGGGGCAGGAGACACTATACATGGGGGGCAGCAGGCACTATACATGGAGGGCAGGAGGCACAGTACATGGGGCAGCAGGCACAGTACATGGGGGGCAGGAGACACAGTACATGGGGGACAGGAGACACAGTACATGGGGGGCAGGAGACACAGTACAGGGGGGACAGGAGACACAGTACAGGGGGGGCAGCAGACACTATACATGGAGGGCAGGAGACACAGTACAGGGGGGGCAGGAGACACAGTACAGGGGGGGGGCAGCAGACACTATACATGGAGGGCAGGAGACACAGTACAGGGGGGGCAGGAGACACAGTACAGGGGGGGCAGCAGACACTATACATGGGGGGCAGGAGGAGCAGCTGGCCAGCACCTGGGACAGCACAGCAGGCACAATACTGGATGAGACATCACTATATAGATGACATTACACTGAAAATAACCTGCACTTCCTCCCGGCCACCAGCAGGTGTCCCCCTGTGCAGCCTTAGCCAAGCTGTCCTGACTGGATCGGGCAATAGATGTCTGATCTCTGGGTTCTGATCCCTCGGTGCCCGCCCTGCTGGTATCTATTAACAAAATGCGCAAATTATCAGTGTAGATGAGAAATTGTCACCAGGGCAGTAACAGCGGAGCTGGGGTGGTAATACTCTCCCCAGCCTGGTGGCTGATACCAGAGAGCAGCAGATGCTCTCTAAGCTGTATAAGTAATGGAGGGGAGTGTAGAGTGTACATGGTTTTCCCTCCATCCTGTATAATTATTTCTGATGATATGTTATTGCTGTGTTTAGTCTCACATATAAATTACAGGAGAGTGACCTATAAATGGCGGGTTACCTGGGGGGTGGGGGGCCTATAAATGGCAGATTACATGTATCCTGGGGGGTGGGGGGCATATAAATGGCGGGTTATGTGTATCCTGGGGGGTGGGGGGCATATAAATGGCAGATTACATGTATCCTGGGGGGTGGGGGGGGCCTATAAATGGCGGGTTACGTGTATCCTGTGGGAGGGGGGGCTATAAATGGCGGGTTACGTGTATCCTGTGGGAGGGGGGGCTATAAATGGCGGGTTACGTGTATCCTGTGGGAGGGGGGGGCTATAAATGGCGGGTTACGTGTATCCTGTGGGAGGGGGGGCTATAAATGGCGGGTTACGTGTATCCTGTGGGAGGGGGGGCTATAAATGGCAGGTTATGTGTATCCTGGGGGTGGGGGGCCTATAAATGGTGGATTATGTGTATCCTGGGGGGGGCATATAGATGGCGGGTTATGTGTATCCTGGGGGTGGGGGGGCCTATAAATGGTGGATTATGTGTATCCTTGGGGGGGCATATAGATGGCGGGTTATGTGTATCCTGGGGGGGGGGGGGGCATATAAATGGCGGGTTATGTGTATCCTGGGGAGTGGGGACATATAAATGGCGGGTTATGTGTATCCTGGGGGGGGCATATAGATGGCGGGTTATGTGTATCCTGGGGGTGGGGGGGCCTATAAATGGCAGATTACATGTATCCTGGGGGGTGGGGGGCATATAAATGGCAGATTACATGTATCCTGGAGGGTGGGGGGCTATAAATGGTGGGTTATGTGTATCCTGGGGGGTGGGGGGCCTATAAATGGCAGATTACATGTATCCTGGGGGGGGGGGGGCTATAAATGGCGGGTTATGTGTATCCTGGGGGGTGGGGGGCATATAAATGGCAGATTACATGTATCCTGGGGGGTGGGGGGCATATAAATGGCAGATTACATGTATCCTGGGGGGTGGGGGGGCCTATAAATGGTGGGTTATGTGTATCCTGGGGTTGGGGGCCTATAAATGGTGGGTTATGTGTATCCTGGGGGGTGGGCGGCATATAAATGGCAGATTACATGTATCCTGGAGGGTGGGGGGCTATAAATGGCGGGTTATGTGTATCCTGGGGGGGTGGGAGGCATATAAATGGCGGGTTACGTGTATCCTGGGGGGGGGGGTTATAAATGGTGGGTTATGTGTATCCTGGGAGGTGGGGGGCATATAAATGGTGGGTTATGTGTATCCTGGGGGGGGGGGGGGCATATAAATGGTGGGGGGGGCATATAAATGGCGGGTTATGTGTATCCTGGGGGGGGGGGCTATAAATGGTGGGTTATGTGTATCCTGGGGGGGGGGGGGCATATAAATGGTGGGGGGGGGGGCATATAAATGGCGGGTTATGTGTATCCTGGGGGAGGGGGCTATAAATGGTGGGTTATGTGTATCCTGGGAGGTGGGGGGCATATAAATGGTGGGTTATGTGTATCCTGGGGGGGCATATAAATGGTGGGTTATGTGTATCCTGGGGGGGCATATAAATGGTGGGTTATGTGTATCCTGGGGGGTGGGGGCATATAAATGGTGGGTTATGTGTATCCTGGGGGGGGGCTATAAATGGTGGGTTATGTGTATCCTGGGGGGTAGGGGGCATATAAATGGTGGGTTATGTGTATCCTGGGGGGGGGCTATAAATGGTGGGTTATGTGTATCCTGGGGGGGGGGGGGCTATAAATGGTGGGTTATGTGTATCCTGGGGGTGGGGGGGCATATAAATGGTGGGTTATGTGTATCCTGGGAAATATAAATCACAGAAGCTTGGTGGCTGCAGTTCCCTCTAGGTGGCGCTAAACACATCCAGAATAGAAACTGGTCTATCTATCCCATAGGTGTAACTGTCCGTCAGGTCACTGTTACCTTCACAGAGACCTCAGATCCATGTTCACTGTAAACAGACCCCAGACAGTGACAGCTTCATAACTAATCACCCACAGCTTCATTACTGATCACCCACAGCTTCATTACTGATCACCCACAGCTTCATAACTAATCACCCACAGCTTCATTACTGATCACCCACAGCTTCATAACTGATCACCCACAGCTTCATAACTGATCACCCCACTTTTATAACTGAACCCCCCCAATTTCATAACTGATCACCCACAGCTATCTATCTCCTATCTATCTATCTATCTATCTATCTATCTATTTATCTATCTATCTATCTCCTATCTATCATCTATCTATCTATCTATCTATCTATCTATCTATCTATCTATCTATCTATCTATCTATCTATCTCCTATCTATCTATCTATCTCCTATCTATCTCCTATCTATCATCTATCTATCTATCTATCTATCTATCTATCTATCTATCTATCTATCTATCTATCTATCTCCTATCTATCTATCTTTATATCTATCTCCTATCTATCATCTATCTATCTATCTATCTATCTATCTATCTATCTCCTATCTATCTATCTTTATATCTATCTATCTATCTATCTATCTCCTATCTATCTATCTCCTATCTATCTATCTATCTATCTATCTATCTATCTATCTATCTATCTATCTATCTCCTATCTATCATCTATCTATCTATCTATCTATCTATCTCCTATCTATCTATCTATCTATCTATCTCCTATCTATCTATCTATCTATCTATCTATCTATCTCCTATCTATCTATCTCCTATCTATCTATCTCCTATCTATCTATCATCTATCTCCTATCTATCTATCTATCTCCTATCTATCTATCTATCTATCTATCTATCTATCTATCTATCTCCTATCTATCTATCTATCTATCTATCTATCTCCTATCTCCTATCTATCTATCTATCTATCTATCTATCTATAAAGTAACGATGATCAGCGGCACACCAGTAACGTGAAAAAACCGAAGTAATTTATTGTTCAAACTTCAGAACATTCAAAATATGCAGCACAGCAAAGCACTGTGCTTTGCTGTGCTGCATATTTTGAATGTTCTGAAGTTTGAACAATAAATTACTTCGGTTTTTTCACGTTACTGGTGTGCCGCTGATCATCGTTACTTTATTGATAGAAGTTCGTGGTCGGAACCATATCGGCTGGCACCCGCCGCGTTGTGACTTGGAGTGCCACTCGTTTCCTTATTCTATCTATCTATCTATCTATCTCCTATCTATCTATCTCCTATCTATCTATCTATCTCCTATCTATCTATCTATCTATCTATCTATCTATCTATCTATCTATCTATCTATCTATCTATCTATCTATCTCCTATCTATCTATCTATCTCCTATCTATCTATCTATCTATCTCCTATCTATCTATCTCCTATCTATCTATCTATCTCCTATCTATCTATCTATCTATCTCCTATCTATCTATCTATCTATCTATCTATCTATCTCCTATCTCTCTCTCTCTCTCTCTCTCTCTCTCTCTCTCTTCTATCTCTCTCTCTCTCTCTCTCTCTCTCTCCCAGTACTTTATCTCTCACACCTATGTGTCGGCCATGTTCCCCGGTATCCTCTATCTCAGCCCCCCACATGTGCTGCAGGCGCAGGGTATAATTCATCACATCTTGCTGGGGTGGGATATGAGATTTCCTGGAACGCGTCTGTTCCGTTGCGTGACCGCTGTGACTCGCTCGCTGTATAATTATCACTCACAGATCTCCTCTTCTCTCTCTGTTTTTTCCTACTTAAAGGGGAATTTGGAGGTGATTTTATGCTTGGCCCCTAGCACCCATATGTTCCCTTACTGTACCTGCTGCCTGTATATCAATGTTTTTACAGCATTGCAGAATATTATTTAACTGTGTCCCTATGACAACTCTTCCTGCCTTTAGAATTAGCGCTGTCCATCCATATCAGTGGTTTACTACAGTCATGATGTGAGAGTACAGGACTAGAAGTGTTGTCATGAGGACATAGAGAACATTCTGTAGTAATAATAGAGCACAATGTTTGTGCTATAAACCCGTTATTCTGGATCCACACTTGGCACTCGGCTTCCAGGGAATGTTGTAAGGAATTCTTCCCACAGACGAGGAGGAGCAGGCAGCGGCTTGTCTCCTCTGGCTTCTCTGCTGATCACTTTCTGGTCTTAGTTGCACAATAAGCTCATTATAATAATGTAGAATAGAAGAGAATATTTCCCAAGATTATAGAACCGCAATGGTGTCCACATAAATGTACCCGCCATAGAGAGCTCACAATAGTACTGCCAGACAGTGCATTAATACCATCTATATACCCTGACCTCTAGAGATGTGATGATAGGATCAGCCATTGTATCATCATGCCACATAATAATACCGTCAGCCGTTGTGGTATCATCTATAGATCCCATATAGTAGTGCCAGTCTGATATAGTGTCAGTCATGCCACATAATAATACCGTCAGCCGTTGTGGTATCATCTATAGATCCCATATAGCAGTGCCAGCCTGTAATAGCGCCAGTCATGGCACATAATAATACCGTCAGCCGTTGTGGTATCATCTATAGATCCCATATAGCAGTGCCAGTCTGATATAGTGTCAGTCATGCCACATAATAATACTGTCAGCCGTTGTGGTATCATCTATAGATCCCATATAGCAGTGCCAGTCTGTAATAGAGCCAGTCATACCACATAATAATACCGTCAGTCATTGTGATATCATCTATAGATCTCATATAGCAGTGTCCGTCTGATATAGTGTCAGTCATGCCACATAATAATACCGTCAGCCATTGTGGTATCATCTATAGATCCCATATAGCAGTGTCAGTCTGATATAGTGTCAGTCATGCCACATAATAATACCGTCAGCCGTTATATTATCATCTATAGATCCCATATAGCAGTGTCTGTCTGATATAGTGTCAGTCATGCTACATAATAATACCGTCAGCTATTATTTTACCATCTATAGATCCCATATAATAGTGACATATATAATGCTCCATCTACTGAATAATAGCACTATTTTCCACTACAATAGTATCATTATAGTGCCCAGACAGAGGGTCCACATAAATGTACCAGATATTAAAGGGGTATTCCCCTCAAACATAACCTTTGATATGTTGCTGCCCATGGTGAGACTAACAATTCCTTCAATTCCTTCCATGCTTCTGAGACGGCTGATGTAAACAAGTCTCTGGCATGCTGTATCTGCAACATTGTAGCTTCTTAGTAATGCTGGGAGGATTAACCACAGTTAGTTGATTAGGAGCTTGACCTCAGAATAACCCTCCCAGTATTACAATGTTGCAGATAAAGCCTGCCAGGGACTTGTTTACATCAGCTGTCTCAGAAGGGAGGGGGGAGGAGGGGAGACAGAGAGAAAAGCTCATGCACAGATTTTTGTGTCTTCAGCAGAAAGCAGCAACTAAGAAATGGGGGAAGGAGACTGAATAGATAATAACAAGTATGGAAGGAATTGTTAGTCTCATCATGGGCAGCAACATATCAAAGTTATGTGTGAGTGGAATACCCCTTTAATGTACTAGATACATACCCTTAGACTATGACCAACCAGTTTCTGTATTAGTGTGCCACCTATAGAAACCATCTAATAGTACCATATTCCCAGCCATTGTCCTCTATAGATATATAACAGTGTACATAGAGATTACACGTGACAGTACCAGCTGCAGAACCATCATGTAGGAGGATAGCCTCTATAGTAATATATATACTGTAACTACTTATATACTGGTATACATTCTCATGGAGCAGTTCCCATATACTCCTATATATTTCCTATAGAAGGGATACAGCTACATTACACATAGAGAAGTATGTACTATACATAACATACAGTATTTAAAGGGGAAATGCGCAATATATTTATTGTTGCAAACTATTTAACCCTTCCTCCCCCACCATTGTTGTCTGCTTTCCCTTCATCTCTCGCTCTGTTTCCCGGGGACGCCGCTCCTGCCGAGATCTGGATAATATTCAAAGGAAAAATGTACGAAAAATAATCGTCAGTCTCAGGCAACATGTTGTGTTCCAGGAAACCCCAGGTATCGCCCATTGTAGATTGTATTGTACCTCTTCTCTCTGTTATTACAGGTGTGTGTGTGTGTGTGGGGGGGAGGGGGGGGGGTTCCTGCCGGACCGACTTCTGGTAAAACCGCGACTTCGGTCAAGGTCATGACCGCAGCTTGTCTATGTCAATAAATCTCCCCCTTTTTGTATACTGTATGTTACCTGGAGTGACTTAAAGGGAACTTGACACATAAAAACCACACTTTAACCTGATGGTGCCATGTTATAGAGCAGGAGGAGCTGAGCAGATTGATATATAGTTTTATGGGAAAAACTTTAGGATAACTCGTCATTTATTCATGTAAATCTCTGCTCATTCTAGGCTTAGTAGTCATGTGGGCGGTCCTATTCACTGATCATCATCAAATCACATGTTTTACTGAATATTTTCCCATAAAACCATATATCAATCTGCTCAGCTCCTCCTGCTCTATAACATGGCGGCTACAGATTGAGCTGAGATTTCAATGTGAGAGGATCCCTTTAAGAATTGCATCATTTTAGTGGGAAACCAGTAAAGGAAAACCAGATAACCTAATGCAACAAGCAGCCGTAACCGTGTAGGACATGTTGTATATAGTTACCTAAATGTAGGGGCCCATTGATATCACTGGGATCTTATGTAATGCTGCTGAGGCATTGAGGGCCACTTTACCCTACAGGGGCCCCAGCTGAGGTTCCTATTAATAATTCACATTGTGTGTCATAGGACGACTTCCCTTTGTCTAATAAGAACCATTGGCACAGATGTAGTCATTGTGGACATCTGCAGGGATGGGTGTGAATACTTCTTCAAAGCCATATGTTCTGGAGGTCCCAGTAACCTGCAGAGGACGGTCAGCCCTCCCCGCAGGATACTCCCCCCTTCCCCCGTAGGCTTAGGCTGTGGTCCCGGCTGCTGACCAATAAAGCTTCCTGTATTTCCGGACGTCTGTCATTGAAAAGAGTCAGCAGAATAAATGGGAAATAGAAGAACAAAGAATAGTGAGGAAGAAGCCAGATCTGTGTTCTGTATCCGAGCGAGCTGGACGTTCTCTATGTGTCCGTGACTGAGGGGATACAGGAGGCCCCCCCTGACCCTGGCTGCCAATGTGGAGTTCAGCTCCGGCGCCTCAGATCTTCCACCCCCTGGGTCCTCCTGTGTGGATCCTGCCCGCCTGAGTGAGTGCCTCCATTCTTTACATTACTTCACTGTATAACCGGGTGGATTTACTATTCAGGGTTCTAGGAAAGCTGGGTGGCAACTTGCTGGAATGATGTTTATATTTGGGACAAGAGGGGCAAAAGTAGCAGTTGCCCCCGGGGCCTGGTGTCTGAGGGGGAACATGGGCCCCGATGCTACATGAGTCCTATAGTAATTGGGGACACCAAGTTATGTATCGGGACTGGCAACCAGGGGGCGACGCTGAGCAGCCGCCACAGAGACTCATTCTGCAGGAAACGAGGAGGAGGAGGGGCCAAACTTTGTTGTTTTACCCCATGTAGCGACTCTCAGAGGTGATGTATAGTTGCTGGATCCATTATCTGGACCCTTCTCTGGTCTCCTTCTTCAGGTCTCACGTTTATCCTTAGATCGATAGATCACAACCAGACGTGACGCTGGACAAAAAACTTTTCTGAACTTTTGAAAACTTTTTCTTGATCTTTTGCCCATTTTATAAGAAAAACCGTGAAGTCTGAAGGGAATAAGGAAGCGACCGGGGGCCGATGCTGCAGGCACAGTCTCCTTGTGTTCTATACTACAGGTCCGTATAATGAGTCTTTGATAAGGGGTTGTATTCCCAGGTGCTATGCAGGTGCAGAAATGTCCAATCACTGGTCACCAGAACCCTAAACTATGGTGTTAGATTATTCCACCTACTCCAGTACTTATCAGCTGCTGTATGCCCTGCAGGAAGTGGTGTATTCTCTCCAGTGTGACACAGTGCTCTCTGCTGCCACCTCTGTCCATGTCAGGAACTGTCCAGAGCAGGAGAGGTTTTCTATGGGGATTTGCAGCTGCTCTGGACAGTTCCTGACATGGAGAGAGGTGGCAGCAGAAGAGGAGAGAATACACCACTTCCTGCAAGACTTACAGCAGCTGATAAGTACTGGAATACTGGAGCGAATACATCACTTCCTGCAGATCTGTAAATGACTTCTGACACCAGTTGATCTGAAAACAATTTGTTTTCTCCGGAGTACCCTTTTAATTTAATGGTCCCGCTATATGGACTCTATATCTGGTACATCTATGTGGACCCCATGTCTGGACACTATTATGTAGTTGTATAGATGATAATATTATAGTGGACGATAGTACTGCTAGTCTTGTAGATGGAGAGAATACACCACTTCCTGCAGGACATACAGCAGCTGATAAGTACTGGAAGACTGGAGATTTTTTTTTTTTCCAAAAAATAAATAATTTTCTAATCTTTATAATTTGAAGGGGGTGGGTACTATGCTCCCCATCAGTCACCTGCTGTCACACAGAGCGCTGTCCTGCTGTCACACAGAGCGATGTCCTGCTGTCACACAGAGCGCTGTCCTGCTGTCATACAGACCTCTGACCGTCTCCCTCTCTCTTTATTTATCTTCCGCTTCATTGAGTTCATTGACCCCCTTAAAGGGACAGTCATGTTTCTTTGACCCTGTTAGAGGGGCAGTCACATTTCTTTCACCCTCTTAGAGGGACAGTCAGTTACATTTTATTGACCCTCTTAGAGGGACAGTCACATTTCTTTCACCCTCTTAGAGGGACAGTCAGTCGTGTTTCATTGACCCTCTTAGAGGGACAGTCAGTCGTGTTTCATTGACCCTCTTAGAGGGACAGTCAGTCGTGTTTCATTGACCCTCTTAAAGGGACAGTCATGTGTCTTTGGCCGGTAATGTAGTGTGAGACAGGCGCTGTGATCACAGACAGTCATTAGACCCTTGCAGCTTGTCTCCTTTGTTTTCTTAGCACAATGGCGGCCATTGTGTGGAGTTCATTGTTTGTGGCTCGTATTGATCTTGGTGCGAGGGGTCGGGGGGCTTCAGGTGAGAGTTTTTCTTCTTCTCTGCATATGATGAATGGTTTCTGGGCAGGGTGAGAGTCCGCACCATCATTATCATCACAATGGCCGCCTCTATTCCCACACTGTCTGCAGAGATGGGAGATGCACCCGCTTCAGGATGAGATTTTAGCCATTTTATGGAAAGATTCAACCACAGACAATGACAGATTATACAAAGAGCCGAGAGTGTGCGAGGATCAGTAACTACTGCGGAAGGATCAGGGATCTACACCGATGGCCGATACCTATATAATACATAGCATTGGTCAATAATGTATGATGGGGGGCTGAGGTAAATGGGGTGAGATAGAAAAAACTGAGGTAAAGAAAGGGAGATTGGAAGGGAAGTAGAGAGAAGCTGAGGTAAATGGAGTGAGACAGAGAGAGACTGAGGTTAACAAAGAGAGGCAGAGAGAGACTGAGGTAAATGGAGTGAGAGAGAATGAGGTAAAGAAAGTGGAATAGAGAGAGACTGAGGTAAATGGAGTGAGACAGAGAGAGACTGAGGTTAACAAAGAGAGGCAGAGAGAGACTGAGGTAAATGGAGTGAGAGAGAAACTGGGGTAAAGAAAGGCATGTGGAGAGAAGCTGAGGTAAATGAAGTGAGACAGAGAGAGACTGAGGTAAACAGAGAGACTGAGGTAAATGGAGTGAGACAGAGAGAATGAGGTAAATAAAAGTAAAATAGAGAGAGACTGGGGTAAAGAAAGGGAGGTAGAAGGAAGCTGAAGTAAATGGAGTGAGACAGTGACTGAGGTAAAGAAATTGAGGTAGACAGAAGCTGAGGTAAATGGGGTGAGATAGAGGCTGAGGTAAATGGAGTGAGATAGAGGCCAGGGTAAATGGAGTGAGATAGAGGCCAGGGTAAATGGAGTGAGACAATGAGATCAGCGAGTGAGTTTGAGAGAGGCTGAGGTAAAGCAAGGAGGTAGATACAGGCTGAGATAGAGACTGAGGTACAGAGAGACTTTCAGTGCCCATACCCCTGTAATGGCAAATGACTACGCCTGTAGTGCCCATACGCCTGTCAGGTGAGCACATTTGGCCGGCAGCTATGTCACCAATTGCCCCCATACATATGAACGTTGTTCTTTTCCTCAGAATCTGGAGAGGGGGATGAGCTGCTTCCAGACACCTGTAGCAGAAGGTTCTGTCATAAATAGGGAGTTGGGCATTTGAAATCCAATGATAGGGAGAGTATGAGGTAAATAGAGTGTGATGAGGAGAGTATGAGGTAAATAGAGTGTGATGAGGAGAGTATGAGGTAAATAGAGTGTGATGAGGAGAGTATGAGGTAAATAAAGTGTGATGAGGAGAGTATGAGGTAAACAGAGTGATTGGGAGAGTATGAGGTAAAAGTGCAATAGAGAGATGCTTAGGTAAGGAGAGTGTGATAGAGAGAGGCTGAGGAAAATAGAGTGTGATAGAGAGAGGCTGAGGTAAATAGAGTGTGATAGAGAGAGGCTGAGGTAAATAGAGTGTGATAGAGAGATGATGAGGTAGGGGGAGTGAGATAGAGAGATTCTGAAGTAAAGAGAGAGTGATGGAAAGATGCTGAGGTAAAGAGAGTGTGAAAGTTACTGAGGTAAAGAGGATAAGGTGGGCAGCGCCTGGGGTAAAGAGAGTGAGGGTTAGAAATAATAAGGTAAAGAGAGTGTAATAGAGAGAGGCTGAGGTAAGGAGAGTGTAATAGAGAGAGGCTGAGGTAAGGAGAGTGTAATAGAGAGAGAGGCTGAGGTAAGGAGAGTGTAATAGAGAGAGACTGAGGTAAGGAGAGTGTGGTGAAGAGAGTCTGAGGTAAGGAGAGTGTAATAGAGAGAGGCTGAGGTAAGGAGAGTGTAATAGAGAGAGAGGCTGAGGTAAGGAGAGTGTAATAGAGAGAGACTGAGGTAAGGAGAGTGTGGTGAAGAGAGGCTGAGGTAAAGAGGTTGTAGTAGGGAGGATATGAGGTAAAGAGGTTGTAGTAGGGAGGATATGAGGTAAAGAGAATAAGATTGATGTAGTCTGAGGTGAAGTGAGTGTGACAGGACGTCCTCGGGTCATATCAGCCGCACACCGGGAATTCCATGACTTTATGGTCCTGCGGGCGGATTCCCGACCTCCAAACCTTCTTGTTATCAGTTGGATTTTCCTTAATATGAAACCTCTAAGGAGCCGGGACTACAAATGTCTCCCCTAAAATATCCAGTGAATGGGGATTATATAGTATGGAGTGTATGTGTGATATCTATGTGACAGGATTGTTTGTAGTCTGGAGGGAGGAGACTTTATCACTGACTCCTCCCCCACTGGTCATCCCTGACCTACTGACCTCACATGCAGGGTAGTAACATCATCTATATCCTGTATTGTAGTGTTTGCTATCAATGGTCAAATCTATTATTCATCTGCATTGTGTATATATGTGACTGTTTATGTGGTCGGTCAGCGACCTGCAGCTGCCGTGAGGCCACAAGTCCCAGCATGCCTGATGGGTAACTGCACAGCTGTAGTGCCCCGGGCTGATGGATTCCTATACATGGGCTCCTATATTGAGCCCACACCCTGGACCATTCAGAATGAGGGACACACACACACACATATATATATATATATATATATATATATATATATATATATATATATACAGTAAGCGGGGGATACCAGGGTTTTCTGGTTTCCAGGAAGAACTATCAGAGGAAACTAGAGGAAAACAATAGAGGTGAAAAGGGAAACTTTCCCCCAAGAGTTTTTATAGTTGAGAGGAAGTAGCTGCTTCTTGTTGTGTCAGGATCTCAGTGAAGCCGCCTATAACATTAGATAAGTTAGTCTAAGCTGCCAACCACCCAATGTGTATGGGGGCCTCCTGTGTATGGGGGCCTCCTGTGTATGGGGGCCTCCTGTGTATGGGGGTCTCCTGTGTATGGGGGCCTCCTGTGTATGGGGGCCTCCTGTGTATGGGGGTCTCCTGTGTATGGGGGTCTCCTGTGTATGGGGGTCTCCTGTGTATGGGGGTCTCCTGTGTATGGGGGCCTCCTGTGTATGGGGGCCTCCTGTGTATGGGGGTCTCCTGTGTATGGGGGCCTCCTGTGTATGGGGGCCTCCTGTGTATGGGGGTCTCCTGTGTATGGGGGTCTCCTGTGTATGGGGGCCTCCTGTGTATGGGGGCCTCCTGTGTATGGGGGCCTCCTGAATCCCCCCCAGTGTAAAATTTTTGGGAAAGTCAGGCTTGCTGAATTTAAACATGGAGAATCCTTTTGTTCCTAAAGAGGTAAGAAGTGTCTGGCAGCGGCTTTCTCCCCATTTAGAATACTTATAGGCTTGCCTGAGTGTATACATGTGTATTCGGGGATCAGGGGAGATAGCAGTCCGCTTCAGGTGGGAATCAGGGATCACAAGTGAGCTGCTGTCACAGATAACCTCATCTCTGGCTCCTAGTGGGCGGTCACAGGCTTGAGACCCCTCCCCCGCTGTTTATTATCCCTTATATGGTAAGTGATACTACACAACCCCCTACAGTGGATTAGGGATGGGTGGAGTCAGTGTACTCCTGGTGATCGTGCAGCTGTGTGTACCGGACCTCTCTCTCCATGAGAAGTGGAATGAATAAAACACGATAAAAATTATGTCCGACCGACTTAAAATATCTTCCTGCTGAAAAATGATTCAAGGAGCGACAGAAGTTAATTGGATTTTCTAATTAATCCTAGACGTCTCCACAGATCCAGCGACAGATGTAGATGGATACTGATGTCATTGATATAGGGACTTTGTTCTGTGTCCTCCCACACGTCTATGTCAGGGAGGGGACAGGCATGTGCTCATCTCCCGGTTCATTATTAGTATACCAGGCTTATGATGATTATATCATTAATATTATTATTATTATTATTATTATTATTATTATTATTATTATATATCATCTCTGATTTCTCTAGAGTAGCTAATATATACATACATATAACATTCCTGGTGATCTGGAGTAGTTTATATGTTCATCAATAATATTCCTAATGATCTAGAGTCGTTTACATATTAATCAAAACTATACTCCTGGTGGTTTAGGGTGGTACACATGTAAGTAAAATCTCTGGTGATTTAGAGTGGTGGATAAGCTAATCAATAATATCCCTGGTGGTCTAGAGTGATTTACAGTACATGTTAGCCAATTATATTCCTGGTGGTCTAGAGTTTTTCACAGGTTTATCAGAAATATCCCTGGTGGGCTAGATTGGTTCACAGGTAATCAATAATATCCCTGGTGGTTTAGAGTGGTTCACAGGTTAGTCAATAAAAGTCCTGGTTATCTAGAGTGGTTCACAGATTTTCAGTAATATCCCCGGTGGGCTAGATTGGTTCACAGGTAATTAATAATATTCCTGGTGGTCTAGAGTGGTTCACATGTTCATCAATAATATTATTATTATTATTATTATTATTATTATTATTATTTATTTGATATATCGGATACATTTCTGTCCTTCCCACATGGCCACACCCCTGGATTAGTACCACCCCCATTATTATTATTATTATTATTATTTTGTTGTTATTTTTATTATTATTATTATTATTATTATTATTATTATTATTATTATTATTATTTGATATATCGGATACATTTCTGTCCTGCCCACATAGCCACACCCCTGGATTAGTACCACCCCCATCATAATAATAATAATAATAATAATAATAGTTGTTGTTGTTGTTGTTGTTGTTGTTGTTGTTGTTGTTGTTGTTATTATTATTTATTTTGTTCTTATTATTTTCTTGTTATTATTATTATTATTATTATTATTTGATATATCGGATACATTTCTGTCCTGCCCACATGGCCACACCCCAGGGTTAGTACCACGCCCCCTCAGGATCAGTGCTGGCCGGGATTTGGCTATACTTCATGCTTCTCCAGCCACAGTACTAGGGTGACAGAGTGTAACAGGATCCCGTCCAGGAATTTATTGATACATTGAATCCAGTGAGCAGGCAGCGGCCTATGGGCACTCTGCAGCCCTGGGCTATGATCCCTGCATGAATGTGGCAGGTCTGGTTACACAACCTCTGGCTATAAGAGAGAGCTGACTGAGTGAGGCTGGAGAGCGGACAGGTCCTGTGTGATGATCTATGGACTGCCAGGAAAGTGCTGACAACTCGGATCAAGGTAACAACTCCGACTCATGACTTTAGTATTGATCGCAGCAACTTCCATAGGAAGTGACTATAACTGAGCCTAAAGCGACGGTCAGCGACCTGTGACTGCAGCTGTGGTCAAACATCAGCGTCCCATCAATATTCACATGTATCATTACTCGGCTTGGTATACATTTACCTGTTTATGGGGTTGTTGTTTTTTTTTTTTTTAATAAGTATACATCAGTGATCTGCAACCTCTGATCTTCTAGCATGTCCTATCAATGTTCACATATTATTTATTTGGGGTTTGTATACATTTACCTGTTTGTGGGGTTGATAATATACATGTTCGTCAGCGATCTTCAACCTGTGACTCCGCAGTCTATCTGGCTATTGTAAAGCTACAAGTCCCAGCATGTCTTCAGTGTTTATGTGTGTTATCTGTGGCCTTTGTATACATGTTACTATTGATTGAGTTGGTTTACGTATTAGTATCAGTGATCTATAATCTATAGTTATTCCATTCTTTCTATATTAGGCTATGTTCAGACGCTGTATGAGACTGGCCGTTCCGTGACCCGGCTGGGTCAAGGAACGGCCGGTCACAGAAAAGATCATCCTGGCTGGTACTGCAGTACTGGGCCAGACGATTTCAAGCACCGTTGAGTTCTGCCCGCATCAGTACTCCCCACTGCACACAATGGAGCGTGCGGCTGGAGCCGCGCGCTCCATTGTGTGCACTGACAGGGTTTTCTGCTGCCGCTATTCAATGAATAGCGGGCGCTAAAAACTGACATGTCCGTTTTCTACGTCGCCGCTAGGCATCCTGGCCGGAGTGTATATACCCTGTGTATACACTCCGGCCGGGATTCCCTTGGCCTGCACCACAATGTAGGTGCCGTACCAATCACGGCCGTTGCAACAACGGCCGTGTTTAGTACGGAACTTACGTTGTGTGAACAATGGCTTTAGAATGTATACAATTAACTAGCTGTCGTTACCACTTCTTATAACCCCTCCAGGTATTATTACTGTGCATTGTATATACTTACCTGCTGGTGGGGATGGTTGTTTTACCTGTACACATTCAGTTATTCATAACTTGAGGCTAAAAGTACCGGCACTGATGGGGCTACACCTCCATGCTCGCGTGTAGTAGCTATGTGCTGTGTATACATGTAACTGTTTATGGGGGGGATTTTACACATACACACCAATAGTCTTTAACCCTTGCCTCTCCAGCTCCCAGCATGCCCTGACTAGGAACACACAGCCTGAATAGTACATGATAGTTGTTATTTCCAGATTCCCATGTATTATTTCTGTGCCTTGTATATATGTAACTGTTTATAGAGTTGATTTTATTTGTATCGGTGTCTCTAAACTTAGAGCCGTATTACACGGGGCGATTAGAAAATCGTTAGATCGTTCAGATTTAAGCCATAATTGTAATAGCAGACAATGATAAAACGACCAACGAGAAATCGTTGGTTGTTTGATAGAATTCGGACCTATTTTTAGGTTGCACATTGTTCGGCGTAATCTGAACTCGTAGCTGAAACATACGCAATAGCAACGACAAAACGACTACAAGAACGATCATAAGTAATGTTCATCGTTCCTTGTAATTGGGTGAAAGATTTCGGGTCGTTTGAAATCGATTATCGTTAATCGTTAGTCGTCAAAAAATCGCTTGGTGTAACAGTACCTTTAGACAGTAGAGATGTTGAGATACAAGCTGCAACAAGTCATAGCAGGCTTCATAGCATGCTGGGACTTGTAGTTTTCACAACAATTCGAGGGTTACAGGTTGTATTAGGGGTTGTTCTAAAGAACGGACAGCTCCATATACCAAGCGGCGTGGTCAGGTAATAAATCCAGCGTGGTACATAACTTTGTATGCAGCCAAGGAGAGTTATTAGATTTAATATGAATTTTTTCTATTGTAAAAAACAGAAAGAAGGGCAAGAAAAAAAAAAAAAAACAGCGCCACCCTTGTGAATGGTTATGTTTGGTATTGCAGCTCATCCCCATTAACCACTATAGCACCTAGACCGGGCTATAGTGGTTGTCGCCCAGTTACCCCAGGAACAGTAATAGCTAAGAGGTTGATAAGCCAAGCGGAAAATACTAGAATGTGATAGAAGAAGAAGGAGGAGAGCCAGGAGGGATTGATTGGTGATGACACAATGTAATAGAGTATATAGATGAAGCCGGGAAATCATCACCGGCACCGCGGCTTCATCTGTTACCTGATACAGGACGAGATGCTTCACGTGTTCCTCTAAATCACGTCTGACATCTTCATTCATCAAGATTCCTACACAACTTCCTCCGGGCGATGTAACCGGGGACTGGAGGATGGAAAGAGGAGCAAGAGAGGACCATATATACTGCCATATACTGCAATGTAACACATATATATATATATATATATATATATATATATATATATATATATATCCCCTATCAGACATCTGTAGCTGTAGCTTATATATCACCAGATCAAAGGATAAGGAATGAAGACAATCAGCGAGTCCTATCCTGTCATCAGGGGGAAGATAGAAGTTTCCAATACTTATAGATAATGTACCATAATGTAGCAGCAGTATTATAGTAGTTATATCACTGTATATAGGGGCAGTATTATAGTAGTTATATCCCTGTATATAGGAGCAGTATTATAGTAGTTATATTACTGTATATAGGAGCAGTATTATAGTAGTTATATTCCTGTATATAGGGGCAGTATTATAGTAGTTATATTCTTGTATATAGGAGCAGTATTATAGTAGTTATATCCCTGTATATAGGGGCAGTATTATAGTAGTTATATTCTTGTATATAGGAGCAGTATTATAGTAGTTATATTCTTGTATATAGGGGCAGTATTATAGTAGTTATATTCCTGTATATAGGAGCAGTATTATAGTAGTTATATTCTTGTATATAGGAGCAGTATTATAGTAGTTATATCCCTGTATATAGGAGCAGTATTATAGTAGTTATATTCCTGTATATAGGAGCAGTATTATAGTAGTTATATCCCTGTATATAGGGGCAGTATTATAGTAGTTATATCCCTGTATATAGGAGCAGTATTATAGTAGTTATATTCCTGTATATAGGAGCAGTATTATAGTAGTTATATTCCTGTATATAGGAACAGTATTATAGTAGTTATATTCCTGTATATAGGAGCAGTATTATAATAGTTATATTCCTGTATATAGGAGAAGTATTATAGTAGTTATATTCCTGTATATAGGAGCAGTATTATAGTAGTTATATCCCTGTATATAGGGGCAGTATTATAGTAGTTATATCCCTGTATATAGGAGCAGTATTATAGTAGTTATATCCCTGTATATAGGAGCAGTATTATAGTAGTTATATTCCTGTATATAGGAGCAGTATTATAGTAGTTATATTCCTGTATATAGGGGGCAGTATTATAGTAGTTATATTCCTGTGTATAGGGAGCAGTATTATAGTGGTTATATTCTTGTATATAGGAGCAGTATTATAGTAGTTATATTCCTGTATATAGGGAGCAGTATTATAGTAGTTATATCCCTGTATATAGGAGCAGTATTATAGTAGTTATATTCCTGTATATAGGAGCAGTATTATAGTAGTTATATTCCTGTATATAGGAGCAGTATTATAGTAGTTATATTCCTGTGTATAGGGAGCAGTATTATAGTAGTTATATCCCTGTATATAGGAGCAGTATTATAGTAGTTATATTCCTGTATATAGGGAGCAGTATTATAGTAGTTATATCCCTGTATATAGGAGCTGTATTATAGTAGTTATATTCCTGTATATAGGGGGCAGTATTATAGTAGTTATATTCTTGTATATAGGAGCAGTATTATAGTAGTTATATTCCTGTATATAGGAGCAGTATTATAGTAGTTATACTTTGGTATATGGGGGGGGGGGGGATTATAGAAAGTATTTTATACCCAGGTTATTGCAGTTTTTTGTTTCAGTAAGAAAACATTGTGATGGTATCTCGCCATTGTAGATATGTGTGGACCTTCTTCCTGTTTTCTTTCTGGTGTAGATCTTTATGGTCTCTGTACTTTGGTCCGTGTGATTGATCTAGTTTCCTGTTATATTACTCTTTGTTGTTCCTCTGCGGTGCGGTAATAAAAGGAATATCAGGTTAGGAGGAGATTCTCCATCGTTCCTCCAGTACAGGTATATATAGTGACTCATTACTCATGTTGTGCGGGTTAGGCTATGTTTACATCACACTCTGTGAGCACATTTGGCCTATGGCTATACAATCTTTAACTTACCTTGAATCTATACATCGGGGAATACTACTGGCGTTCACCTTGAGCATATCATTTCAGGCAGAGATTTTTATTGAGAATATAAAGGGTATGATGTAATAATCCAACCTGTTCCATCCTGGTTTGCCCAATATTCAGAGTTTGGAGACCTCCTGGTGTTCACCATTGATTCTATATTGTTTATTGAACCAACCGGAAACATTATGATGTCTATAGGGTTAGAATGGTGCTATGTTTTCAGACCTTCTTCAAGGGAAAATGTAGACTTCTTTCCTACCATCTCTTTACTGTATCTGGTGATCTTTGACTATGGATGGTCATATAATCTTCTGACATCATCCTTACTTGTGTCTTTAGATCAACTTCTCGACCACTGTATATGTCCTCCATTGATCCAAGACTCTTTTAATAGAGGAATCATTGGGAGAAACCATTTGTTCTCCTTGACACTTCATGGAAAAAGTATTTTCTATATTAGAAGATCCTATGACATTTGCCATGATCTGTGGTCAGTCATCTCCCTATGGCTCTTGAGATGCCCTCAGCCTTTATAGATGCTCAAATATCTGTTAAGAAATGAGCCTCTAAGACAGCATTCACGTCAAGTTTTGACCTTCTTTTCCACACGCACCTTGGCAGTATCGGCTGCGTAGATGTGCACAGAGAGAAATGGGCCCCAGTGACTTTAGGGACCTAAATGTAGTCAGCTATTGACAATTTTAGGGTCATTCTTGTAGCATCTACTGTATGTGTTTAGGCCTAGATGTTTGAACTTGAAGAAACCACTCTATTGGATCCAAGCATAAACATGTTCATGTTGACTCCGTTTGCCATGGCTGACTACGTTTGGGTCAGCCATGGGGCCCATGCCTGTCTGCTCAGGTATACCAGGAACCTCAGGCCAAGTCTTGATTAGAGATGATCGAACATCGGAAAATCTTTGGTTCTTTAGAACTCGAGCCTTGTCGAACTTTCCGCATTTGATTCCAGATGCCTTCCCGGTCCGTGGGGAAGGAGGAGACAGCCCGGGTACCGCCTGGAGTTCCGGGATTAAGACTATTACCTAGGCTGAATCCCAGAATTCCAGGCGGTAACCGCGCTGTCTCCTCCTTCCCCACGGACCAGGAAGGCATCGGGAATCAAATGCGGAAAGTTCAACAAGGTTCGAGTTCTATAGAACCTAAGATTTTCCGATGTTCGAACATCTCTAGTCTTGAGGTGACTGCAGCCTTATGTTTCTAGTCAGGTTTATGTCAAGTTTTATCTCTTACATAAAGTTGGAGGTTTGGGAGACCAAGATAGAAGAAACCAGAATTGGACAAGTTAAAGTTTTGCTTGCGCAGTTTTTTTTCCTTGTGACTGGTAGTGATGAGTGAACTTCCCGAAATGTTCAGGTTCAGAAGAGATTGTCAGAACCGGAACTCTCTGCATTTGACTCTTGGTGGCTGCAGTAGTTGTATGCCACCCAAGGAAGTCCTGGAATACATGGATTCAGCCATAGGCCATAGGCTGTATTCATGTTTTCTTGGCAGCATCCAACTTCTGCAGCCACCGGGAGTCAAATACCGAGTGTTCAGGTTCTGACAATCCCACCGAACGTTCGTCAAATTTACTCATCACTACTCTAGAGGAGGGTCTTCTGACCATGTAAAGTTATTAAGAAGACTATGATCCCGACTATCTATTTCTACCAGTCTATTGCAATGACTTTTTCTACATGGAGATGTAACCTAGAAGGAAGACCTTCACATGGTCAGGATCCGATCATTTTTTTCAGGTTTCTTTGCCATTGGCGATCTTCTCAACAATCCCCACCACCAGCATCCAAGTTCAAAGGCGTCAAAACTTTTCAGGTTCTTTTACATTCCATCCTTTATACCCACGAGGAATCCCCCAAACATCAGTGACTTTCCTAGAAATCTCAGGACTTTGTAAGATTGTTAACCTGAGGAGCAGAGTCCACGAGATTCCACAATGTGAACCTGTTCCGTCACGTTTTCTATGTTGTAAAACACATTTACAGTCTTGCTGTTTTTAAGATGAAGTCGAAAGGACAACAAGACGTCTGGCGGGAGATTCTTACACGTTCTCCATCTTTCTGCAGGAGAGTAAGGTTTTATCGGGACGATGACGGCCACAAATCAGAGCAAGTATGGTGAGAATCCGACAAGAGGAAGGAACCCGTTCAACAGCATCAAGGTAAAGGAGGAGGATGGACAGGCGGATGGATGATAATCTCTATGTTTTCTTACATAGGACTGCCGGAAACCTTAACATAAAAAAAAAAACTGTAAAAGCAACATATTCAGCTCTGCTACATCTCTTATATAACAATCTATTATATAACCTGATATTGAATAATGGGGTATCGGTTTCAGTAGATACGGTGAGAATGTAGGAGACCAGGACAGTCCGGTTTTGCAGGTCATGTAGCAGAGTTAAAGTGCGCGCAGTGACGTAGCTGCCATTGACCGTGAACTTGTAGCTGTGGGGTCAGGTATGTGGAGTTATTTGCACACTATCCTTGTATAACACAGCACTTTGTATAACATTTCATCTTCTCTACCTTGTGGGGCATGCTTCCCATTCTCACGGGTTCCCAGAGACTCCATTCATAGCCGTCACCTCTCACTATAACTAGGGTCACGTTCACACCACAGAATAGTGCAGTATAATCCTACCTGTGTTACTGTGATCTCTGGGGGCTCCTCGGGGGTGGGGACATTGGAGGAATGAATAAGTCACACATAAACTTTTACTGTTTCAGGTCTTTGTGGTTTGTCATGGACTCCTGCAGCTCTCGCAGCTTCTCCTCTCCGGTTACCTCAAGAGCTCCATCTCCACCATTGAGAAGCGATTTGGATTGTCCAGTCAGACGTCCGGGATCCTGGCGTCCTTTAATGAGGTGACTGCCCCTTTCACTACTCCACCCTCTTGGGGGTTCATTGGACAGTCCTTACAGCCAGGGTCCATCCTGCTCCTCTATATCTAGTTAGATGTGTGTCTTATGGAGGAGATTCATGAAGCAATGCTCTGAAGCCATCCCATCCCATTGTACTACCTGCAAGTGATTGCCTTAGTGTCACCACCACATGAGGTGGAACCAAAGTCTGGAACCACTGTAGTATCCCAGACCATCCCTGATAGTCATGACACCATTGAGGTGGAGGAACTCTTTGGGTTTTAGCAATAATTTTCTCTCCTGGCCCCTGATCTATGGAGGCTGCAGGTAAATGAACGTCTATGGGACTGGCCATTGCCCAATGGGATAGTCCAACCCCAGAGGACCAGTCCATTATTCTGCTGACCTCAGATTAGGGTGGGTTTTGCTTGACTGATCCCAAACCCTGATGGTTTTTCTCCAGAGTCAGAGGGGTGTTCCCGAACTCATGAAGTGCTGAGGGCTGTAATGCCTCCTCTCTCCCCCTCCCATTCCAATTCCTGCTTTATTGACAGTCACCTTGAAGTTGAGTCCCAAGCGGGAATAGAGGAGTGAGGAGGCGTTTCGGCCATCAAAACTTTGACGCTTTGCATTGGCAACTAGAAGAATTTTTTTGTTAGACGCAAAGCTCTGGAAGCACAGACAGATATATGAAAAGCACCAGGTGTCTCCTTGACCTTTAAGCTATCTAACATTGTCTGCAGTCTAGAACATGAATTACAGCTGACAGATTCCCTTTAAGGTTAAGCTCCTTGACTTTGGTTTCCTTAGATGACAGCACACTCCACATTGTGCGCAGGTGGTAATTGTATGGGGGGAGGGGTAACTGTATGGAGAGCGATTGTACCGAGGTTGTGGGGGGTGACTGGGTGACTGTATAAGGGCGGGGGGGGGGGGTTACTGTACAAGGGGTTAATTGTATGTAGGGTGACTGCACAGGGGGAGTATCTGTGTATGGGGGGTGACTGTATTGGAAGTGACTGTATTGGGAATGACTGTATATGGGGGGTGAGGGGGAGTAACTGTACGGGGGGTGACTGTATGAGAAGTGACTCTATGGGGGTGACTGTATATTGGGGTGACTGTTTGGGGTTGACTGTATGAGGGTGACTGTATATAGGGGTGACTGTATGGAGGGTGATTGTATTAGGGCGTGACTGTACTAGGCGAGTAACTGTATAGGGGTGACTGTACTGTATGGGAGTGACTGTATATGGGGGTGACTGTACGGGGGTGACTGTATGTGGGGTGACTGTACAGGGGGTGACTGTATTGGAGGAGTACGGGGTTCGCTCTGTGCACAGTGTGGGGTCACTAGTTGCTGTGTTTCGGGCGTTGCTCCTTCATACGTTGCTCAGCTGAGCTAATCTTTCCCTTTCACATTAATTCCACTGATTCATCTACTGGAAACAGCAGAGAGAGACGTCACTCAGGGCAGCGAGCCGGGCCGCCATCTCACACCCTGCCTGTATGGAACGTGCCAATGCTCTGCAGTTAACCATGAACAGACTGGATTAAAGGGATTTTCGGGAATACAAGATTACAGATCTATTATTATCAGAGAAAACGGGGAGACGTCCATATGGCCGTGTTTGGCACTACAGCTCACTTTTATTCACTGGAATGGGTCTGATATGCAGTACCACACACAGCCTCATGGACTTTGGCGGACTACAACTTTCTAATACACCTCTTCCTTTTGGGCTTCTGGTATACATGGGGCCATTGGTGATCACATGGGGCTTCTGGTATACATGGGGCCATTGGTGATCGCATGGGGCTTCTGGTATACATGGGGCCATAGGTGATCCTATAGGGCTTCCGGTATACATGAGGCCATAGGTGATCCTATAGGGCTTCCGGTATACATGGGGCCATAGGTGATCCTATAGGGCTTTTGGTATACATAGGGCCATAGGTGATCCTATAGGGCTTTTGGTATACATAGGGCCATAGGTGATCCTATAGGGCTTTTGGTATACATAGGGCCATAGGTGATCCTATAGGGCTTTTGGTATACATGGGGCCATAGGTGATCCTATAGGGCTTTTGGTATACATGGGGCCATAGGTGATCCTATAGGGCTTCCGGTATACATGGGGCCATAGGTGATCCTTTAGGGCTTCCAGTATACATGGGGCCATAGGTGATCCTATAGGGCTTCCGGTATACATGGGGCCATAGGTGATCCTATAGGACTTTTGGTATACATGGGGCCATAGGTGATCCTATAGGGCTTCCGGTATACATGGGGCCATAGGTGATCCTATAGGGCTTCCGTTATACATGAGGCCATAGGTGATCCTATAGGGTTTCCGGTATACATGAGGCCATAGGTGATCCTATAGGGTTTCTGGTATACATGAGCCCATAGGTGATCCTATAGGGCTTCCAGTATACATAATCTTTGGATCTACCGGCTGCCCCTCGCCCTCAGGGGTCGTACGGAGGGTAAAACTTCTCTTCCAGTTGATGAATGGTCAGACTAGAAGAGTCCAGATGACAATACAGGTCTCATGTAGTGGTGACTTCTCATATACCTTCTCTGTTACTCCAGATTGGGAACACCGTGCTCATCGTCTTTGTCAGCTACTTTGGGAGCCGAGTCCACCGGCCGCGGTTCATCGCCTGCGGAGCTCTGATCGTCTGCGCTGCCGGATTTATCATGTGCCTACCTCACTTTATTATGGGGCCGTATGAATACGACCAATCTATCGCCAGTAAGTAACGTCATGGCGAAGCTTCTGTATGTGTCCGCCAAGTGGACGGTGTAAAGTGTTCAGGTAGCTGGACGGACATGTGACCATCCAATATGCCCTGGTGGTCTGGGGTAGAGGAGGGTTAATGCCAGAATCTTAGATGATCTGAGGTAGCCCAGAGGTTTATTGTGGCTTCTAGTGTTGAGCGAACTTGCCCAAAACGTAGCGTTTCGCAATGTTCTCTGAACCTGAACGCGTGACATCGTGACATCTCTCCCCCCCCCCCCAAAAAAAAAGTTCTCGAAAACATGGATACAGCCATAGGCCATAGGCCCTGTAATAATACAACATGTCTTATAGCAGGTGTGGTCGGGGAATGAGGAAATGCCCAACAGTAATGTGCTGCTCATTCTTCTCCAATCTCCCACCAGGCATCCACAGCAACACAACCGATATATGTCAGCCCGACTCATTGAACCAAAGTCCCAGCAGTGACCCGTGTGTGACAAAGACTCAGAAAGGAAACAAGGATGTTCTGTCCATTCTGTTCCTGGGTCAGATCCTGCTCGGGATCGGCGGCGTCCCCATCCAGCCATTCGGAATTTCTTACATTGATGACTTCGCCAGTAAAAGAAACTCTCCTCTCTACATAGGTGAGATATTTATCTATTATCTATCTATCTATCTATCTATCTATCTATCTATCTATCTATCTCCTATCTATCTATCTATCTATCTATCTATCTATCTATCTATCTATCTATCTATAATCTATCTATCTATCTATCTACTATCTATCATCTATCTATCTATCTATCTATCTATCTATCTATCTGTCTATCTATCTTCTATCTATCTATCTATCTATCTATCTACCTATCTATCTATCTATCTATCTATCATCTATCTATCTATCTCCTATCTATCTATCTATCTATCTATCTATCTATCTATCTATCTATCTCCTATCTATCTATCTATCTACTATCTATCATCTATCTATCTATCTATCTATCTATCTGTCTGTCTGTCTATCTATCTTCTATCTATCTATCTATCTATCTATCTATCTATCTCCTATCTATCGATCTATCTATCATCTATCTATCTATCTCCTATCTATCTATCTATCTATCTATCTATCTATCTATCTATCTCCTATCTATCTATCTATCTATCTATCTATCTTCTATCTATCTATCTATCTATCTATCTATCTCCTATCTCTCTCCTATCTATCTATCATCTATCTATCTATCTCCTATCTATCTATCTATCTATCTATCTATCTATCTATCTATCTATCTATCTATTCTCTCTCTCTCTCTCTCTCTCTCTCTCTCTCTCTCTCTCTCTGGGCAGTAGGTGTGTATTTCCAGTAATATATACAGATGATAATAGATTCCGTTCCTCCGCCGCTCATCATTATAATGTATTCCATCTCGGTGGAGTCGGCGCTATGCTCGGCAGGATCCGCAGTTTATAATTTGCAGGATCAAATATTTGTCCATAAATTATATTTTCCCGAGCGACTTTTGTGATTGGGATAATCCCCAGATAACAAGAGGCGTCCTGCATAATGTGAGCGCCGCCGCCATAGATCACAGACAGCGAGTACAGAGGCTGGAGGACGATCGCTACCATCCTGTATGAGATGCTTCTTATCTGGTATATTATTGAAGGATTTTTTGATGTTCTTTTAGTTTTACCTTGTTGGACTTTTCATAGATACTTAGAATTATCACATGACTTATGGGAGGAATATCTAAGTTTTACCTTTGTGAGAACAGCAAAGAAATGGTGGCCTCCAATGATGTGAACGTGACCAGTGACTGTGACGGATAGGTGTAGATAGGAAATAACCTTCTATAACTCAATCATTGTCCTTCTATGGCTCCATCCCTGCCCTTATTTGACTTCATCATGGTCCTTCTATGGTTCCATCCATCTCCTTCTGTGGTTCCATCCATGTCTTTCTATGGTTCCATCCATGTCCTTCTATGGTTCCATCCTTGTCCTTCTATGGCTCCATCCATATCCTTCTATGGTTCCATCACTGTCCTTCTATGGCTCCATCACTGTTCTTCTATGGCTCCATCCATGTCCTTCTATGGTTCCATCCATGTCCTTCTATGGCTCCATCCATGTCCTTCTATGGTTTCATACCTGTCCTTTTATGGTTTCATCCATGTCCTTCTATGGTTCCATTCATGTCCTTCTATGGTTCCATCCATGTCCTTCTATGGCTTCATCAATCACTGTCCTTCTATGGTTCCATCCATGTCTTTCTATGGTTCCATCCATGTCCTTCTATGGTTCCATCCATGTCCTTCTATGGTTCCATCCATGTCCTTCTATGGCTCCATCCATATCCTTCTATGGTTCCATCCATGTCCTTCTATGGCTCCATCCATGTCCTTCTATGGTTCCATCCCTGTCCTTTTATGGTTCCATCCCTGTCCTTTTATGGTTCCATCCATGTCCTTCTATGGCTTCATCAATCACTGTCCTTCTATGGTTCCATCCATCTCCTTCTATGGTTCCATCCATGTCTTTCTATGGTTCCATCCATTTCCTTCTATGGTTCCATCCATGTCCTTCTATGGTTCCATCCATGTCCTTCTATGGCTCCATCCATATCCTTCTATGGTTCCATCACTGTCCTTCTATGGTTCCATCACTGTCCTTCTATGGCTCCATCACTGTCCTTCTATGGCTCCATCCATGTCCTTCTATGGCTCCATCCATGTCCTTCTATGGCTCCATCCATGTCCTTCTATGGTTCCATCCCTGTCCTCTTATGGTTCCATCCATGTCCTTCTATGGCTCCATCCATGTCCTTCTATGGTTCCATCCCTGTCCTTTTATGGTTTCATCCATGTCCTTTTATGGTTTCATCCATGTCCTTCTATGGTTCCATTCATGTCCTTCTATGGCTTCATCAATCACTGTCCTTCTATGGCTTCATCCATATCCTTCTATGGCTCCATCCATGTCCTTCTATGGCTCCATCCATGTCCTTCTATGGCTCCATCCATGTCCTTCTGTGGTTCCACCTATGTCCTTCTGTGGTTTCACCTATGTCCTTCTATGGCTCCATCAATGTGCTTCTATGGCTCCATCACTGTCCTTCTATGGTTCCATCCATGTCCTTCTATGGTTCCATCCATATCCTTCTATGGCTCCATCAATGTGCTTCTATGGCTCCACACATGTCCTTTTATGGTTTCATCCATGTCCTTCTATGGCTCCATCCATGTCCTTCTATGGTTCCGTCCATATCCTTCTATGGCTCCATCAATGTGCTTCTATGGCTCCATACATGTCCTTCTATGGCTCTATCCATGTCCTTCTGTGGTTCCACCTATGTCTTTCTATGGTTCCATCACGATCCTCAAATATACCCCTATCCTGCCTCACATCCTTCCCTATCCAGCTATTCATTTAATCCCTGATCTCTTGTAAGTTCCAATTCCGTCCCTGTCCTGACCTCACTCCCGCCATGTCTTACTCCTGCTCCAGTCTGTTGCCTCTATATTTTCCTCAGTTCACTTCATGTCCCCCTACTATATTTCACCTCTGCCTCAATGCAATCCCAGTCAGTGAGGCCGAACAGCGCTGCCAGTCACTCCTCATGGTCAGGTTTGTTACATTGTCCGTATTTTGTAACCGCGGGCAACTACTGTGACTAAATAACTCTGTATACGTTTGCCACAGCTCCTCCCACTTGTATCTCTTTCTATAAGTGTCAGTTAGAACCATTACAACCATTCAGGACTCATAGTCTTCCTCTTTTTTCTCCTCAGGCATCCTGTTTGCGGTGACGGTGATGGGTCCCGGTGTCGCCTTCATCCTGGGTTCCGCCATGTTACGTTACTATGTTGACATTGACAAACTGCCAGCTGGTGAGTGTGAGTGGTGAGCGGACATTGGGGAAGCCGCCATCTCCGCAGCCGCCATCTCTGCAGCCGCCATGACAAGGTGTAACGTAGAGCAAACATTGAGCCGCCATCTCTGCAGCCGCCATGACACAGCGTAACGTGGAGCAGCCATTGTGCTGAGCCGCCATCTCCGCAGCCGCCATGACAGGGTGTAACATGGAGAAAAGACTGGGCTGAGCTGCCATCTCTGCAGCCGCCATGACAGGTGTAATGTGGAGCAGCCATTGTGCTGAGCCGCCATCTCTGCAGCCGCCATGACACAGTGTAACGTGGACTAAACATTGAGCCGCCATCTCTGCAGACGCCATGACAGGGTGTAACGTGGAGAAAAGACTGGGCTGAGCTGCCATCTCTGCAGCCGCCATGACAGTTGTAACGTGGAGCAGCCATTGTGCTGAGCTGCCATCTCTGCAGCCGCCATGACAGGTGTAACGTGGAGCAGCCATTGTGCTGAGCCGCCATCTCTGCAGCCGCCATGACAGGTGTAACATGGAGCAGACATTGGCCGCCATCTCCACAGCTGCTGCTGATTCATACATTGTCTATGATGGGCCCGGCCGGCTCTCTATGTGGCATAAACCGCCGCCTCAGCATGAGAGACCTTTACCGTACAATGTGTTCAGTATCCGAGCCGCAAACTGCAGGATAGACGTATCCAAGTATCTAGACGTATCTAGGTCAGACAGAGACTCCTCATCCTCTGCGTGCTGAAATATATATTACCTCTCTTATCCACCATAGAAGGAGAGAGCCCCAGGAATAGTGATATATACCGTATTGAGAACAGGAATACCACCACTGCCACTACATTTAAAGGGACAGTACACATCCATATTAATATTGGTGCCGTTTATAACAGAACATTTCTTCGATCTCTTAAAACAGTGTTTCCAAACCTGCTGTTCTCCCATGGTTACACAACTACAACTCCCATCAGGCATGATAGCCTTAATCTGTGGAGATAGTGATTTATAACCTGCAGCCCTCCAGCTGTTGTAATCCTACAACTCCCATCATGCCTTTGGGGGAATCCTTTTAGCTGTGAGATTAATGTTGTCCAACCGGAAAATCTCTAACTGTTGCAAAACTACATATCCCATCATTCTTGGGCCATCAATGGTTGTCAGTGCATGATGGGGGTTGCAGTTGTAGCATAAGCTGGAAGCAGGGAACATCTATAAGGATTAAAGGGCAACTCTGGGGAAAATCTGTTTTCAAACCAACTGGTTTCAAAAAGTTACACAGATTTGTAATTTAGTAATATTTAATAATTTCTAGTCTTCCAGTACTTATTAGCTGCTGTATGTCCTGCGGGTAGTAGTGTATTATTCCCAGTCTGACACAGTGCTCTCTGCTGCCACCTCTGTCCATGTCAGGAACTGTGAAGAGCAGGAGCAAATCCCCATAGAAATCCTCTGCTGCTCTGGACAGTTCCTGACATGGACAGAGGTGGCAGCAGAGAGCGCTGTGTCAGACTGGAAAGAATACATAACTTCCTGCAGGACATACAGCAGCTGATAAGTACTAGAAGAGTGGAGATTTTTAAAAAGAAGTAAATTACAAATATGTATAACTTTCTGAAACCAATTGATTCAAAAACTCTTTCTTTTCTCTGGAGCACCCCTTTAATCTGGAATAGGCTCCTCTTTCGAGGGCCTCATAGTAGCTTCCAGGCCGGTGCATCTGTCTCATGAGCAGAGATCAGTCCTATTAAAATAAATAAAGCCAGAATAAATTCACATCAAATAAATCATTAGTAAAAAAAATAAACATAAATAATTCAACAAAAAGAAATATCCATCAAAAGATAAATAAGTCTAAATATAAATAAATGATCATAAAAGATGTAAATAATTCAGTTAAAACGACATCGACAGATTATAATTTCTTAATAAAACTTTATTTTCCTTCTTTTGGGCCTCCTCACAAATACAAGAAAACAAATACAGGAAATAAACGAATACTATAAAAAAACCAACAAATAAATACAAGAAATAAACAAATATAAGAAACAAACAAATATAAGAAAACAAACACGAGACAAACAAATATAAGAAACAAATACAAGAAACAAATATAAGAAAACAAATACAAGAAATAAATACTAAAAAAACAAATACAAGAAATAAACAAATATAAGAAACAAACGAATATAAGAAACTAAATACAAAATCAAATACAAGAAACAAATATAAGAAACAAACAAATATAAGAAACTAAATACAAAATCAAATACAAGACAAATATAAGAAAACAAATAAAAGAAACAAATACAAGAAACAAATATAGGAAAACAAACAAATATAAGAAAACAAATACAAGAAATAAACAAATACAAGAAACAAACAAATATAGAAAAACAAATACAAGAAAAACAAACAAATATAAGAAAACAAATACAAGTAACAAATAAATACAAGACAAAAACAAGAAAACAAACAAAAACAAGAAAACAAACAAATACAAGAAACAAACAAATATAAGAAAACAACCTAAATAAAATAACTGCATAAAAAATGTGCAGGGATGTGTAGACTTCCCATAGTTTATACTTTCTATGTCTCCCCAGATGAAATCGTCCTGACCCCCAGTGACCCTCGCTGGATCGGAGCCTGGTGGCTGGGCTTCCTAGTGGCCGCCAGTGTCGTGGCCGTGGCCTCCATCCCGTACTTCTTCTTCCCCCGAGAAATGTCAAAGGAGGTAAGTACTGTGTAATACCAGAGGACTGACTGATGCCGGTTTGTTGTGGTTCTGTCCCTTCCTTCCCAAGGTTTAGAACAGGAAAACTTACTGAGATAGAGCGCCCCCTATAGTGTGGCCTTTAAATTGCCTTTCCTTTATAATATGCTACAAGGTCCATTGTATTGTTTCTATACAATTTCATACACAATGGGGGGAGATTTATCAAAGTGTGTAAAGTAGAATTGTCTTAGTCACCCCCGGCAACCAATCAGATTCCACCTTTCATTTTTCAAAGAATCTGTGTGGAAAGAAAGGTGGAATCTGATTGGTTGCTAGGGGCAACTGAGCCAGTCTCACTTTACACCATGTTTGATAAATCTCCCCCAATATGTAGCCAGAGTTGTTGGAGAGGATCAGGTTGGGGATCACTGCGTGAGGAGGGGGCTGATACTAATGCTGCTCTGTAGTCCTGTCCTGGGGGGAAAGGAAGCGACTACCAGAGATCGGTGTACCCCACACCCCTCCAGTCCAGGTAAATCTCAGGACCCCCGGACTTCGGCCATCACTGTAAGCTCAATGTTTTTTCCACTGTCTGATCATTCAGAATGTTTACGTCTGGCTTCTTGCATAACGGAGTCCCGTGAAGAGACGCTGGAGTTCCTGAATCTTTCTGCAGTGTTAGGAGTCCGAGCAGATTGTGGTTTGTCTTTTTTGCTGAGTGAGATACAATAAACTATTGCTGAGCCAAGTAAATATCCAGAAGAAAGGGGCTACGAGGGTGCACAGACTTGCAGAACCCATAGAGCCTTGGCACACAATATATATGGATATGGAGAGGGTGGGATGGTGTCCGTTGGAGTACCCTCTATGGCGCCCAACTAATAAAACTATACAGTGCACACATAACACTGCCCTATCAATAACCATACAGTGCACACATAACAACGCCCCATCAATAACCATACAGTGCACAGATAACACCGCCCCATCAATAACCATACAGTGCACACATAACAACGCCCCATCAATAACCATACAGTGCACACATAACAACGCCCCATCAATAACCATACAGTGCACACATAACACTGCCCTATCAATAACCATACAGTGCACACATAACAACGCCCCATCAATAACCATACAGTGCACACATAACACTGCCCTATCAATAACCATACAGTGCACACATAACACTGCCCTATCAATAACCATACAGTGCACACATAACACCGCCCCATCAATAACCATACAGTGCACACATAACACCGCCCCATCAATAACCATACAGTGCACACATAACACCGCTCCATCAATAACCATACAGTGCACACATAACACCGCCCTATCAATAACCATCCCATACAGTGCACATATAACACCGCCCCATCAATAACCATACAGTGCACACATAAAATCGCCCCATCAATAACCATACAGTGCACAAATAACACTGCTCCATCAATAACCATACAGTGCACATATAACACCGCTCCATCAATAATCATACAGTGCACACATAACACCGCCCCATCAATAATCATACAGGGCACAGATAACACCGCTCCATCAATAACCATACAGTGCACACATAACACCGCCCTATCAATAACCATCCCATACAGTGCACATATAACACCGCCCCATCAATAACCATACAGTGCACACATAAAATCGCCCCATCAATAACCATACAGTGCACACATAACACTGCTCCATCAATAACCATACAGTGCACATATAACACCGCTCCATCAATAATCATACAGTGCACACATAACACCGCCCCATCAATAATCATACAGGGCACAGATAACATTGCTCCATCAATAATCATACAGGGCACAGATAACACCGCCCCATCAATAACAATACAGTGCACAGATAACACCGCCCCATCAATAACCATACAGTGCACACATAACACTGCTCCATCAATAAGTAGGGTCATGTGATCAGCAGACAGTGTTACAGTAGTTCTGACCTTACATAGGACTGCACATGTGTATTTAGACATGTGATGACGGCTATAGCCCTGCTCTATCTATATACGGCCGTCCCCTTCTTGTCAGTAACCACGGTTACACAATCCTTCATGGCAGCCGCTCTGGGCGGAGGGGAAGTGGCGGCACAGACACACTTCTGACTTCTTTATTTTAGTCAGATGATGGTAAGATCTCCTAGAAGTCTGCACAGAGCGGGAGGGTAAAGCTGCAGGGTGATGCAGGGGAGAAGCTGACGCAACCTTTACCCCAGACTAAATAAGGAAGAGCCCCGACAGATCACAGACTATACTGATCAGCAGGTCACACGGCCACTGATCCGGTCACTCCGCACATAAGAGATAACTCCAGCAACAACAAAACAGGTCAGAAAGTTATATAGATGTCTAATTTACTTCAATTTAAAAATCTTCAGTCTTCCAGTACTTATCATCTGCTGTGTGTCGTGCAGGAAGTGATGTATTCTTTCCAGTCTGACACAGGGCTCTCTGCTGCCACCTCTGTCCATGTCAGGAACTGTCCAGAGCAGGAGAGGTTTTCTATGGGGATTTGCTGCTGCTCTGGACAGTTCCTGACATGGACAGAGGTGGCAGCAGAGAGCACAGTGTCAGACTGGAAAGTATACACCACTTCCTGCAGAACATACAGCAGCTGATAAGTACTGGAAGACTGGAGATTTTTAAACAGAAGTAAATTACAGATCTATAGATATTTTTGAAAACAGTTGATTTTAAAGTAAAAGATTTTTGCAGGAGTTCCCCTTTAATCTTGGGGTTACCCCCAAAGTACATGCTGTAGAATGTGTGTCCATCCATAGACGGGGTCATCTGTATTATCAGTGTAGGATGAAGGACCTAGAGCCGTGTTCACACTGAGCCTGCTGGACTATCAATGAGAGTGTAATGGAATGAGATGCTGGAAAGGGTTAAAGGGGTAATCCGGCCCGGCCGTATTTTTCAGATAGCCCCGCCTCGGCCGCTGAATGGCTGAGCTGCCTTGAGACGTCACGTCTCGTGCAGCAGCTCAGACCAGGAAGCGGCCGCAGGACGGTGGTACGGGGCACCGCGATCCGGGACTCGGTGCTGGAACCGGGGAGGTAAGTGACCTCCGCCATCCATAACCACCCCCTCCCCGGCCATATCTGAAAAATACGGCTGGGCCGGAGTACCCCTTTAACGCACATTGCTGGTAAAGCTGTACATGAAGCCTGAGATGGTTTACAGTCACCGCCTGAGAGATCAGGTTACACTATGCTACAAACAAGAAGCTGTGCTGGCGTCCAACAGTACCGGACTCTGCAAACCTCTGATGCAGAAAATACTCGGAGAGATATCACTGTGTTATCTGTGGTGTTACATAGGACTGCAGGTGACATATACTTCATTATCTGTACTCAGAGATATCACTGTGTTATCTGTGGTGTTACATAGGACTGCAGGTGACTACTACATTATCTGTACTTAGAGATATCACTGTGTTATCTGTGGTGTTACATAGGACTGCAGGTGACATCTACTACATTATCTGTACTCAGAGATATCACTGCGTTATCTGTGCTGTTACATAGGACTGCAGGTGACGTCTACTACATTATCTGTACTCAGAGATACCACTGTGTTATCTGTGGTGTTACATAGGACTGCAGGTGACACCTACTACATTATCTGTACTCAGAGATATCACTGTGTTATCTGTGGTGTTACATAGGACTGCAGGTGACACCTACTACATTATCTGTACTCAGAGATATCACTGTGTTATCTGTGGTGTTACATAGGACTGCAGGTGACTACTACATTATCTGTACTCAGAGATATCACTGTGTTATCTGTGGTGTTACATAGGACTGCAGGTGACTACTACATTATCTGTACTCAGAGATATCACTGTGTTATCTGTGGTGTTACATAGGACTGCAGGTGACAGTTACTACATTATCTGTACTCAGAGATATCACTGCGTTATCTGTGCTGTTACATAGGACTGCAGGTGACTACTACATTATCTGTACTCAGAGATATCACTGTGTTATCTGTGCTGTTACATAGGACTGCAGGTGACTACTACATTATCTGTACTCAGAGATATCACTGTGTTATCTGTGCTGTTACATAGGACTGCAGGTGACATCTACATTATCTGTACTCAGAGATATCACTGTGATATCTGTGCTGTTACATAGGACTGCAGGTGACATCTACATTATCTGTACTCAGAGATATCACTGTGTTATCTGTGGTGTTACATAGGACTGCAGGTGACATCTACTACATTATCTGTACTCAGAGATATCACTATGTTATCTGTGCTGTTACATAGGACTGCAGGTGGCATCTACTACATTATCTGTACTCAGAGATATCACTGTGTTATCTGAGGTGTTACATAGGACTGCAGGTGACATCTACTACATTACCTGTACTCAGAGATATCACTGTGTTATCTGTGCTGTTACATAGGACTGCAGGTGACATCTACTACATTATCTGTACTCAGAGATATCACTGTGTTATCTGTGGTGTTACATAGGACTGCAGGTGACTACTACATTATCTTTACTCAGAGATATCACTGTGTTATCTGTGGTGTTACATAGGACTGCAGGTGACATACACTACATTATCTGTACTCAGAGATATCACTGTGTTATTTGTGCTGTTACATAGGACTGCAGGTGACTACTACATTATCTGTACACAGAGATATCACTGTTATCTGTGGTGTTACATAGGACTGCAGGTGACATATACTACATTATTTGTACTCAGAGATATCACTGTGTTATCTGTGGTGTTACATAGGACTGCAGGTGACATCTACTACATTATCTGTACTCAGAGATATCACTGTGTTATCTGTGCTGTTACATAGGACTGCAGGTGACATCTACTACATTATCTGTACTCAGAGATATCACTGTGTTATCTGTGGTGTTACATAGGACTGCAGGTGACATCTACTACATTATCTGTACTCAGAGATATCGCTGTGTTATCTGTGGTGTTACATAGGACTGCAGGTGACTACTACATTATCTGTACTCAGAGATATCACTGTGTTATCTGTGCTGTTACATAGGACTGCAGGTGACTACTACATTATCTGTACTCAGAGATATCACTGTGTTATCTGTGCTGTTACATAGGACTGCAGGTGACATCTACTACATAATCTGTACTCAGAGATATCACTGTGTTATCTGTGCTGTTACATAGGACTGCAGGTGACATCTACTACATTATCTGTACTCAGAAATATCACTGTGTTATCTGTGGTGTTACATAGGACTGCAGGTGGCATCTACTACATTATCTGTACTCAGAGATATCGCTGTGTTATCTGTGGTGTTACATAGGACTGCAGGTGACTACTACATTATCTGTACTCAGAGATATCACTGTGTTATCTGTGCTGTTACATAGGACTGCAGGTGACATCTACTACATTATCTGTACTCAGAGATATCACTGTGTTATCTGTGCTGTTACATAGGACTGCAGGTGACAGTTACTACATTATCTGTACTCAGAGATATCACTGTGTTATCTGTGCTGTTACATAGGACTGCAGGTGACTACTACATTATCTGTACTCAGAGATATCACTGTGTTATCTGTGGTGTTACATAGGACTGCAGGTGACAGCTATAAACTTATCTGTACTCAGAGGTATCACTGTGTTATCTGTGCTGTTACATAGGACTGCAGGTGACATCTACTACATTATCTGTACTCAGAGATATCACTGTGTTATCTGTGGTGTTACATAGGACTGCAGGTGACTACTACATTATCTGTACTCAGATATATCACTGTGTTATCTGGGCTGTTACATAGGACTGCAGGTGACATCTACTACATTATCTGTACTCAGAGATATCACTGTGTTATCTGTGGTGTTACATAGGACTGCAGATGACAGCTACTACATTATCTGTCTCAGGTATCTGGTCTCCTGGCTCAGGCCTTGGTTATGATGAATAGCTGTGCATTCTCCGCCTCCTATTAGCTCGGCTCTGCTGTGCGGCGGACACTACCCCATTTCTCTCTCTCTCTGAGACTTTTCCCTCTTTGTTTCCCGGCAGGTGACAGGTGAGAGCGGGGAGGAGAAGACCCCGGGCCTGATGGACGCCTTCACCAGTAACGCTGACACCAGTGACCCCCTGTCCTTGGCACAGTTCATTAGAGGTACGGACCCTCACTACACCCCTGAGGTCACTCCAGGGGGCGCTATTAACCCCTGCTCGCTGGGTTCATATGAAGGACATGAGGGTCAGGTATACAATCTGAGGATAGTCATTGGATCCAGGATTATAGTTAGAGGGAAGCCATAATCTCTTGTGTATAACCCCTTCTCCTTCTCCTCCCCGACCTTTGTGTCTCCTTTCCCTTTCACGTCCCGGACGTCTTACACCTCCCAGCATCTTCTATTCTCTGGGGTTTTCCCATCTCTCTTACTCTTCTTTCTCTTTCATGCTCTATTGTCCCTGCCTTTTCCCTTTCATTCTCTTCCTGATTACCCTCTCTCCTTCCTCCGTCCCTGTCCTCTCCCTCTCTCCTTACTCCGTCCCTGTCCTCTCCCCCTCTCCTTTCTCCGTCCATGTCCTCTCCCTCTCTCCTTCTGCGATGCCCGGGCCCCTAGGGGCCACTCCGCTGAGAGGATGTTGTTGCGGGCAGGAACCGGGGCAGCTGTAGGATATAGGGTTGTCACGGTTTTGGCACGAGGGTGATACAGCTGGAAACCGGGCTCCTGACCCTGCGGGAATACTGGGCATGCGATTCTTCGTTGTCCTTAGTCAGGGCACCAATTATCACACCAATGCCAAGGTTCAGAAACAACGGTAGTTTTATATTTATTGTAACGGTGGTAACTAGTAGCAACAGCCTCTCCGGATGCAACCGGGAATAAGGCAATCCTGGATAAAGCAGAATAATGGGTGATGCTGCAATAGGCTGTGAGAGTAGCGTGCTGAATGATGGGAGTAGTAGTGATACTGAGGTTGAGATTCTGGGCGGAATAAGACTGAGATGAATTCTTGCTGTTGATGATTAGAGAAGATAATGAGAGGAATGACTGATGAATCGGCACCCAGATCTTGTGGTTAGGATGAGAATCTTGAGGACTTGGGAACAGCACACAGCCAGGAACACTTCTTGTGGAACTGGAGCAGCAGAGCACACGTACCTCTCTCCTGGCAGGGGAGAGAGATCACACACAGAACCTGTCCCCCTGATGGTGGAGGAGAAGACAGAGGCAGAGAGGAAGTCACATGGTATCCTCAGCCAAAGCTCGATGGCCATTGGAGTTACCATGGAAGCAGGGGCAGTCACGTGACATCCAGCCATTGCATCATCACACCATTAGGCATATAGGACTAAATATACATGAGAAGTACCATACTTGAACACTGGGGGCGACATAATACCCTTAGGCACTGATAACTGAATATGCATACAAGAAATGAATGAAATAGCAGACCTGAACAGTGGACCATAGCTTTCCAGAACAGGAGTGGTTATAACAAAGATGTAGAAATAAAGTGACAGACAAATGCTCTATTCTGGGACACTGCACTTCCTCCATCCATGTCCTTTCCCCCTTTTCCTTCCTCCGTCCATGTCCTCTCCCCCTCTCCTTCCTCCGTCCATGTCCTCTCCCCCTCTCCTTCCTCCGTCCATGTCTTCTCCCCCTCTCCTTCCTCCATCCATGTCCTCTCCCCCTCTCCTTCCTCCGTCCATGTCCTCTCCCCCTCTCCTTCCTCCGTCCATGTCCTCTCCCCCTCTCCTTCCTCCGTCCATGACCTCTCCTTCCTCCGTCCATGTCCTCTCCCCCTCTCCTTCCTCCGTCCATGTCCTCTCCCCCTCTCCTTCCTCCGTCCATGTCCTTTCTCCTTTTCTCTTCTCCCTCTCATATCTTTTCCTTCTTCCCTTTTCCCTCCTGCTCCTCTTCCACTTTTATTCTCCCTCTTCCTTTCCCGTCCTCCTCCCTCTTCCTTTTCCCCTTCTTATCTTCTCCCTCTCTTATCTCTTCATCTTCCCTTTCCCGCCTCACCCATTCGGTTTTCACTTCTTCTCTTTTCCTACTTCTCTTCTTTAACCTTTTTACTTCCCTTCTTTTCTGTCCCTTCTTCCCTTTTCCCATCCTCCTCCCTTTACTTGCCTCTTCTCCATTTCTTACACTGTCCATTTCCTCCTCCCTTCCATTTCCCTTCCTTATTCTGCTTCTCCTGCTCCTCTCTTCCTCTTCTCCCTTCTTTTCCATCCCTCTCTTTCCTCTTCTCCTTTACTTTTCTTCCCTTCCTCTTTTCCTTCTCTGCTTTTTCCCTCCTCTTCCTCACATTATTCCTTCCCTGGGCCGCTCCATCTTCTCTTCTGTTACTCCTCTCTGCCTCTCTCACTCCTGGTCTCCTCCTCCTCCTGTCCTGCACCCTGTCATTTATTGGGTAAATATATAACGGCACGGCCGACACCGGCCGCTGGCTCCATCATACAGCTGGCCTAATATAACTATGTGAATTATTAATGGCCAGTCCCATCTGGCAGAGGAAGCGGGCCAGACCTCTCTTCCCCTAGGTCGGGGTGTCAGTGGTCGCTTCCTCCTTCCTGATACATATCACTGATACATTTACTCTATTTGTATATAAATTCATAGTTTGCTTCATTTCCTGTGTAATAATCAGACAGCAGCCCCTCCCCCTCCCTGCTGTATAGCGGAGGTCGTCTCCACCAAGGTTATCACATTAACCATCTCTCAGCCAATCTAAGAGGAAACCAGGAGGAAACGACACATAACAATAATAATCATCATCATCATCCTCATCATGTGACCCTCAGGCTCGGCACACCTCAGTGATCCTGCAGAGGGTTCCGTAAATTATTACTGATTTTACATTAAGTTAAAGGTTAAAAATTTACGTAAACAAAAAACCCCAATATACTATAATTAGATTAATGGGATTCAGAAATTTCCATGCTAGTTGTAAAGTTTCTCTAATGCCCTGTCACACAGAGTATATACAGGAGCAGGGACACCTGTCAGAGGTGAGGGGAGTCCCTGCTCCTGTACAGTGCACTGAGCACCCAGCCCAGCAGTGTAGTGGGTGTAAGTGATGTGTGACACAGGTGGGTTGGCTTTCTGTATCGTCCGGTCCTGGATCCTCCTCTAACATGGTCCCTGTGTAGTCTGTCCATGGTGGCGGTGTCCACCTGTCTCCTTGTTCCTCCTGGCCTGTGCTTTACCCGCCACTCCTGCAGTTCCACCTCTGTCCAGTAGGGTGTGCACAAGGCTTTTGGACTCCAGGGGCCGATGTGTCTCTCCCTCTTCTCCCTCCACTTATCCTTTGTCCTAATCACAAAAACTTTGGTTCCCAACTTTTTTGTAAAACTCAGAAGCAATCTAATTGTATGTCGTCTGTAATCCTGACCTTTACAATGAGGGCCGCTCCTGCGGTGATCACTCTCCTGTGACACTCAGCTACAACATCCATCAGGGATGTGTCCGCCATAGTTATTAGCTGGGGACGCCCCTCTCCGCTCTCCAGCAACCTCCTTCATCTTCCACTCTTTTCTCCGCTTTTTCTTTTTGTTCAAGTGATTTTAAGCATTTAATAATAGATTTGCAATTTACTGTACTTATCAGCTGCTGTATGTGTAGCTTTCTATTGCACCTGGGCAAAGTAACTCGTTCCAGGTGCTCACAGTGGGATATAGTCTGAGTGCATTCTGTCAGGGACCAAAAAAAACCTTTATTTCCTATGCAAGTAATGTCAGCTAACATGCAGTGCTAAGCTCCTAGGAGGAAGGACGTCCTCTGAGGATCACCTTGTCCTCACCAGAGATACTAGCCACAGAGTACAGGGCAGTGACCCATATCCAGTTAGCCACTGACCCCAGTAGAACAAAGCTGCAGCTCTTCTGCTTTTGGGAAGTCTGCTTCACCCAGCGCAGGGACCAGGGGCTTCGTACTTCCCTTATAGGACAGGTAACCCAACACTATAGGGCATTAGGCGGTACGTGAGTACAAGTTTTTCTTCTTCTTCTCTTCTCAACTACATTATCCAGGCAGAGTACAGGGCTAAATTAAACAGGGCCCTCAAGATGCTCCACTACTCTCACTTTTGTTGCTCCAGCTTCTTCTACCTCTCACCTGCACCTGCAGTTACTAAACCTTGTTTTGTATTTGCACTGAAAAAGTACCTTAGTAAACGAACGTTATTCTGGTTAAGCTACTGGACTTTGTCTATCCTTCTGCACCTACATACCAGGTTACACTTGGGTTATCCAAACCTGCGTGCGCAGTGCCTGTCTGACCAGGGGTAAGTACCAATGCCACTCCAGGCTACCGTGAGAAGTGCCTAAGTGAGCCTACACCCATCTAGCAGCCCCAACAACGCCAGAACTACCCCGACCAACAGGCCCCATGCTGCACCTGCCATATGTGTCCTGCAGGAAGTGGTGTATTCTCTCCAGTCTGACACAGTGCTCTCTGCTGCCACCTCTGTCCATGTCAGGAACTGTTCATGGACAGAGATTTTCTATGGGGATTTGCTGCTCTGGAAAGTTCCTGACATGGACAGAGGTGGCAGCAGAGAGCGCTGTTTCAAACTGGAGAGAATACAACACTTTTCTGTATTTTTGGTATTTCCTTTATATACTCAGTATATTTTTGTTATTTCCTCTATATAGTCATTATATTTTTGGTATTCCCTCTATATACTCAGTATATTTTTATTCCCTCTATATACTCAGTATATTTTTGTTATTTCCTCTATATACTCAGTATATTTTTATTCCCTCTATATACTCGGTATATTTTTATTCCCTCTATATAGTCACTATATTTTTGTTATTCCCTCTATATACTCAGTATATTTTTGTTATTCCCTCTATATACTCAGTATATTTTTGTTATTCCCTCTATATACTCAGTATATTTTTATTTCCTCTATATACTCAGTATATTTTTATTTCCTCTATATACTCAGTATATTTTTATTTCCTCCATATACTCACTATATTTTTGTTATTCCCTCTATATACTCAGTATATTTTTGTTATTCCCTCTATATACTCAGTATATTTTTACTCCCTCTATATACTCAGTATATTTTTGTTATTTCCTCTATATAGTCAGTATATTTTTGTTATTCCCTCTATATACTCAGTATATTTTTTATTTCCTCCATATACTCACTATATTTTTGTTATTCCCTCTATATACTCAGTATATTTTTGTTATTCCCTCTATATACTCAGTATATTTTTATTCCCTCTATATACTCAGTATATTTTTGTTATTTCCTCTATATAGTCACTATATTTTTGTTATTCCCTCTATATACTCACTATATTTTTGTTATTCCCTCTATATACTCAGTATATTTCTGTTATTTCCTCTATATACTCAGTATATTTTTGTTATTCCCTCTATATTCTCGATAAATTTTTATTTTCTCTATATACTCAGTATATTTTTGTTATTCCCTCTATATACTCAGTATATTTTTGTTATTCCCTCTATATACTCAGTATATTTTTGTTATTCCCTCTATATACTCAGTATATTTTTGTTATTTCCTCTATATACTCAGTATATTTTTGTTATTCCCTCTATATACTCAGTATATTTTTGTTATTCCCTCGATATACTCAGTATATTTTTGTTATTCCCTCTATATACTCGGTATATTTTTGTTATTTCCTCTATATACTCGGTATATTTTTGTTATTTCCTCCATATACTCACTATATTTTTGTTATTTTCTCTATATACTCAGTATATTTTTGTTATTTCCTCTATATACGCAGTATATTTTTGTTATTCCCTCTATATACTCACTATATTTTTGTTATTCCCTCTATATACTCAGTATATTTTTGTTATTCCCTCCATATACTCACTATATTTTTGTTATTCCCTCTATATACTCACTATATTTTTGTTATTCCCTCTATATACTCACTATATTTTTGTTATTCCCTCTATATACTCAGTATATTTTTGTTATTCCCTCTATATACTCCGTATATTTTTGTTATTTCCTCTATATACTCAGTATATTTTTGTTATTCCCTCTATATACTCAGTATATTTTTGTTATTCCCTCTATATTCTCGATAAATTTTTATTTTCTCTATATACTCAGTCTTGTTATATTTTTACCCGGCGGTTTCGGCGGTGGCGCTCACGTCTGGGGAGCTGAATTCTCCGGTGCAGATGTCAGGCGTCCTTGTAGTTTTTTTTTCTCTTCCCTATCACATATGAAGTGTTTTTTTGATCTTGACACTTCAGAAGTGTCTGGTGTTAGTCATGTGACTCCCCCAGGATGCAGCACACTTTTATAGGTTCATCCCCAGTCTGGTGCCTCGACGGAACGTTCTTCTAAATACAGAAAATGCCATCTCTGCTGCCGCTCCTCCGAGACTCAGGTGTTAAGATCTCGGTGGCGGAGACCTGGGAGTCTTCACACGTTCCCCAGATCTGCGTCTCCGCTGCATATGGCTTGTAGGGAATCGGAGGGATAAAGTGAGGGATGATGAATATACATTCGTTTAGCGGAAAACTTCAAGTACCTGTCAGATATAATGAGGGACTTATGATGTAGATAGTTATCAGGTCCCCAGCGGCAGCTGAATGTGTATTATTATACAGTAATTCTGCCGCATCTACCTGTCTGTGTGTGCCGGTACTGACTATACTCATTGCATTCCCTTCATGAACCAGGAGGCTCAGGATGAGCAGAGCTATAGGTATAGGAGTGGCCCTTGGCATGAAAATCTTGGCCGGCACCATTGGGTTTAGCAGTGTTATGGAGCCCCCTGACTCCTTTATGGTGGGAACTAGACTTAAAGGGGTAAATTTAACCCTGTTGAATTCCTACCCATAATTTAGGCTATTACATGAATTGGTCTGTTTGTCTGCTGTACATCCTGGAGCTGCAGAAAATCCTCACTTCCTAGTCCACATGATCCACCTCCTGGTCTCCAAACCTCTAATCTCCACCTCCCTTCTAAGACCAAAGTCACATGATCTGCCTCTTCTGGTGCCTGGCAAGCTGTAACACCTCATCTGTAACCCCGCCCACCACACCAATTAGTGAGCGTTTGGCCAAGGAGAAGGGAAATAACAGAATTGTGACAGCCTCCTGAGCATTGTAGGGAAAATAAAACATTGTTGTTTCATCTATCTCTCTCTTTGTAATCTATCTATGTAGATGCATAGATACTGTAAATAGATAGATAGATAGATAGATAGATAGATAGATAGATAGATATTTGTTTGACAATCATGGCCACTTTCTTCCAGAAACAGCAATACCCCTGTCTTCTTTTTGGGTGTGAAGTTTTGCAGTTTAGTTCTATTTAGGTGAATGGAGCTGAATTGTAATACCACACTCAATCTGAGGACAGGGGTGGTGCTGTTTTTGCAATAAAGTAGCTGTGTTTTTTTTTTCTAATCCTCGATAATAACCTGTTTAACAGGGCTCAGAGACTTAAACAGCTCCCCTAGTGGTGGCCTATGGTAGCACAATATGGCAAAACTGACCAGGAGGGCAATATAAACCCAGTACTGATTAATTGATGGGGCCACATTACTGCTAGCCTCACTATGATTTCAATGTAAACAGCTCCCCTAGTGGTGGTCTGTGGTAGTACAATATGACAATTCATAATGGGAACTGTGCAGAACTAGTATAGGGCACTAGGTGACATGGTAAGGACCTCATACAATGTAAGATTTATGTTATTAATGTATTTTTTTTTTTTTTTTTAGTATTTCCCAGAGTTTTACTGCGGACGCTGAAAAATCCAATCTATATTCTGGTGGTTTTGGCTCAGGCCAATCTGTCGGCCATGGTGTGTGGGCTGGCGACCTTCATGGCCAAATTTCTAGAGAGACAGTTTTCCATCACGGCGTCCTTCGCTAATCTGATGATCGGTAGGTGACCCCCCTTGACTCTCTTCTTGTTGCCCATAGGGTTCAATAAAGGTGTTTTATGGGGAAAAAAAACTCTTTAAGGGTGCATTCACACGTACAGGATCTGCAGCAGATTTGATGATTTAAAGTAAATCTGCTGCAGATCCTGTACGTGTGAATGAACCCTAAAGGGGTAGTTCACCCTTCATAAAAGGTCTTTCAAATCAAATGGTGCCAGAAAGTGCCAGAGATTTGTAATTCACTTCTATAAAAAAATCTAGTCTTCCAGTACTTATCAGCTGCTGTATGCCCTGCAGGAAGTGGTGGATTCTTTCCAGTCTGACACAGTGCTCTCTGCTGCCACCTCTGTCCATGTCAGGAACTGTCCAAAGCAGCAGCAAATCCCCATAGAAAACAGTTCCTGACATGGACAGAGGTGGCAGCAGAGAGCACTGTGTCAGACTGGAAAGAATACACCACTTCCTGCAGGACATACAGCAACTGATAAGTACTGGGAAAGTGCAGATTTTTTTTTAATAGAGGTAAATTACAAATCTCTGGCACCAGTTGATTTGAAAGATAATGTATTTTGTGTGAACTACCCCTTTAAGAAGCCAGGATGTCCTCAAAGAGAAGATCCAACATGGATGACAATCCAATAACCTAATGAAGAGCTGAGGATAGGAAGACACCAGGAGGGGATCCCACCCTCCATAATGTGCACCCACCAATCATCATGTGATCTTCTCCTTTCCTCAGGAACCATAAACATCCCCGGAGCGATGGCCGGCATAGTCTTAGGGGGCTTCATCATGAAGAGGTTCCGCTTATCGCTGCTGCAGTGCGGCGCTGTGTGCGTGGTCGGGATGCTGAGCTGCGTTGTGCTCGCTCTTCCTCTCCTCTTCTTAGGATGCTCAACGCAACAGTTTGCAAGTCCCCAGGCTGACCCCCACCTGAGGTAAGTGAGGACTCACAGAGATCACACTGCGCCATTGATAATGTGGGGTAGCCGTGCTCATAGAGGATAACATTGAGTCTGCCTCCTGCTGCCACTAGAGGGAGCTCAGGAGCTTACTGTATACTGGCTTATTATTCAACAGAATTAAGAATGTTTATGGTATTATTTATTATATTATCAAAAAAGAAAAGAAAAAACGAGCATCCGCTTTGATCCGTTTTTCCATTGACGTCCATTATTTAAAAAACAAATCAAAACGCATTGTTTTTTGTTTTTCTTTGCTTACACAAAAATACACTCATAAAAAACACTCAAAAAACAGATGCGTTTTGATCCACTTTCTGACTTTTTGATCCTTTTCTTTTTTTTTTTACTATAATGGAAGTCAATGGAAATACGGATCAAAATGGATGCTCACAAATCCTTCAGTTTTTTTCATCCGTTTTTTGGATAAAGTATATGGGGTAAAAATAAAAACGGATTGCAAAAACGCAGTGTGAACCCTGCCATCTCCAGTAGTAGCTAGTACACTGCAGGATCAGATCCTGAACTCGGTTGGGGATGGGTTAATACCATAAACATTCTTTTTTGGGTTGAATAATGAGCCAGTATACAGTAAGCTCCTGAGCTCCCTCTAGTGGCAGCAGGAGGCAGACTCAATGTTATCCTCTATGAGCACGGCTGCTACAAATACCTTGCCTTATCCCTGATCCTGAACATGAAACCTCCGAGATACTGAGGTCAACTGTGGCCTTTAGGGAGTCAGACAACAGGTTGCCGGCCATATAGTCCTTCCCTGGTTACCCCCCTCCACCACCACCACACAATGTGAGGTACCAAGTGGTTTAAGGGTCCCCCATGGTTAATGGTTATCACACATCCACGGGTGATCCACATGTCTCGGGTCATCTTTGCAGTTGATATCTTCAATATTCCAGTCCCATCCAGAGCTGCATTCAGAATTCTGCAGCTTCTATGTTTCAGGATCAGGATCAGTGGCGATATGTTAGGGCTGGGCGGTATACCGTGAAAATACCGATACCGTCCCTGGCGTCGGTAAACCGACCTCAACTTTGCCAGGGCGGTATTTGCGGTATTTCTCCTCCGCCCCCTCAGCTCCCCAGTGTCCCCGCCCCCAACCTGCCTGGGATTCCAGCCAGGGCGCACATTTACTATTGAGGCAGGTGACCTCCCATCCCCTGCCCTGCAGCAGTCTGACATTTGGCAGCAGCCCATCGCCCCCCATCTCCTCTCACCCCGAACAGTGGCTGACCCGCTCCTCATACCTGGCAGACACGCGGCATTCCCGGCCGCCCCCGCCACTCACTCCGCAAGAGCCGACCCGCTCTTCATAACCAGCACTGAGTTCACACGCGGCCCTCCTGGCCGCACGCACCCGCAGGTTCCCGGTCTCTGGAGAAGGAGGTTGCAGGGACCGCGGGATCGTGTGATGGATGGCGTCGCTGTGGGTGGTGAAGCTGTATAGCGGGATCGGGGGTCTGCACTGCGCCTCCACATCCCGCTATACAGCCCCAGCGCAGCGACGCCATCCATCACACGATCCCCCGATCCCTGCAACCTCCTTCTCCAGAGACCGGGAACCTGCGGGTGCGTGCGGCCAGGAGGGCTGCGTGTGAACTCAGTGCTGGTTATGAAGAACGGGTCGGCGACTGTCAGAAATGCCGCATGTGTGTCGGGTATGAGGAGCAGGTCAGCGACTGTTCGGGAGGGGGGAGGGGGGGGGGTGAGAGGAGGTGGCAGCCGTAAGGGCCAAGTGTGTGCCAGTGCTGTATCTTCTCCCTAGTGACAAGGGAGAAGATGCAGTTTATATCACCCCCAGCTTCTGCCCCCCCCCCTTCTGCCCAGATCACCCCAGCTTCTGCCCCCCCCTTCTGCCTAGATCACCCCCAGCTTCTGCCCCCCCCTTCTGCCTAGATCTCCCCCAGCTTCTACCCCCCCCCTTCTGCCTAGATCACCCCCCCTTCTGCCTAGATCACCCCCCCTTCTGCATAGATCTCCCCCAGCTTCTGCCCCCCCCCCTTCTGCCTAGATCTCCCCCAGCCTCTGCCCCCTCCTTCTGCCCAGATCTCCCCCAGCTTCTGCCCCCCCTACTGCCTAGATCTCCCCCAGCCTCTGCCCCCCTTCTGCCCAGATCACCACCATCTTCTGCCCCCCCTTCTGCCTAGATCACCCCCAGCTTCTGCCCCCCCCTTTCTGCCCAGATCACCCCCAGCTTCTGTCCCCCCTTCTGCCCAGATCACCCCCAGCTTCTGTCCCCCCTTCTGCCCAGATCACCCCCAGCTTCTGTCCCCCCTTCTGCCCAGATCACCCCCAGCTTCTGTCCCCCCTTCTGCCCAGATCTCCCCCAGCTTCTGTCCCCCCTTCTGCCCAGATCACCCCCAGCTTCTGTCCCCCCTTCTGCCCAGATCACCCCCAGCTTCTGTCCCCCCTTCTGCCCAGATCACCCCCAGCTTCTGTCCCCCCTTCTGCCCAGATCACCCCCAGCTTCTGTCCCCCCTTCTGCCCAGATCACCCCCAGCTTCTGTCCCCCCTTCTGCCCAGATCACCCCCAGCTTCTGTCCCCCCTTCTGCCCAGTTCACCCCCAGCTGCTGCCGCCCTGCCCCAGTTCTAATTGCAGTCCCCCTTGCCCCTGCTTCAGCTGCCCCCTCTTCTATTTGATGTGCTGCCAGAGGTTGGGGGGCTCATACAAAATTCATGGGGCCCCATGTATTTTTTTTTTTTTTTTTTGCTATGGGGTGTCATGAATCCTAGCTATGCCCCTGCTCCACCCCCAGCTGTCTTTTGTGATCCTCTAAGGGTGTATTTACACAGAGATTTATCTGACAGATTTTGGAAGCCAAAGCCAGGAATGGATTTAAAAAGAGGAGAAATCTCAGGCTTTGCTTTATGACCTGATCCTTGTTTATAGTCTGTTCCTGGCTTTGGCTTCAAAGATCTGTCAGTTAAATTTGCCTGTGTAAACGCACCATTAGACACATGAATGCTCAGCTTAACTGAGTGTGCATGTGTTTTTAATGTAGAACCTGCATAGCTGTATACCTGTGTATACACGTCTTGTATTGTGGACATACATATATAATACTGCCACTACAGGACGTGTATATACGGGTATACAGCTATACACACTACAGGACGTGTATATACGGGTATACAGCTATACACACTACAGGATGTGTATATACTGGTATACAGCTATGTACGCACTACAGGACATGCATACACAGGTATACAGCTATGTAGTACATAGCGCTATACCTGTATATACACGTCCTGTACTTTGTACATTGCTGTATACCCGTATATACATGTCCTATTGTTGCTGTATACCTGTATATACATGTCCAGGTTCTCTGAGACCCCCTAATTATAATAACAAATAATGACAATAGACTAAATGGCTCATCCTTGTGTTGCTGCTCAGTGAGTTACTTTTTTTTTACTCTATTAAAACAAAATATCCCCAGGTTGGCACGGTTAAGTGGGTGTGGCTTGCAGAAGGGTGTGGCTTACCTAAGGGGCGTGTCATAATTATCGTTCAGTTATCGTTACCGCGGCTACATGTACGATTAACCGCGATAATGATTTAGGTCAATATCGCCCAGCCCTACGATATGTAGACTTGTCCACCGCTTCCCTGCCAGGAGAAGCCTTTACAGGGCCCTGCCTGATCATTGCGGATATGTGTGTTCTTTTTTAGTGCTGGATTTTGGCACAATGTGACAGAATGCAGCAGTAAATGTCGCTGCTCCACATCAGCGTTCAACCCAATCTGTGGCGCAGACGGCGTTGAGTACATCTCCCCCTGCTACGCCGGATGTGAGGACCTCAACTTCGATGACAAGGAAGGTAAACTGCTGGTGAGTACTGGACACTGCCATTACTACTAAACCCTACCAGGGTCCGACACCTGCTGAGGGGGCAGGATAGTCATCATCTGATGTCAGGTAGGTGACTCCCCCCTTCTGCATCTCCCTCCTCCACTCTCACAGCCTGTAGCCTCATAGACACTTTCCCCTCCTCACCTCAAAGCATTTAGTCTCAAAGACACTGAGATAATAACTCTGTGCAGCTACATATCCTTCCTTCTCTCACAGCTTGTTGTATCACAGGCGTACTGAGGAAATACCCCCGTGCAGCTCCATCTCCCTCCTCCACTCTCACAGCTTGTAGTATCACAGACACTAAGGGGGCATTTATTAAGTCCGGCGTTTTTTACGCCGGACTTATAAATGACCCCGCAGCTCCGGCGCTACGGGGATTTATGTAGAGGCGGACTGCCTCTACATAAATCCCGTGCGCACCGCCGAAAACCTACGCCAGCTGAGTCCGCGCCCTCTGTTCCGCCCACTACACGCCCCCTTTCCGCCCCCCTGGCGTACTCGGCGGAAAGTGCCGATTTGCAAATATTTTATTCGCAGATCGGCCATTTGCGTATAAAAAAATACGCAAATCGGCACTTTCCGCCGAAAATCATCCGTTCGCCGAAATGATGCATGTGGCCCTAAGATAATACATTTTTGAAGCTGCATCTCCCTCCTGCCCTCTCACAGCATGCAGTTTGTAGACTACTGATGGAGAAATACTGCATCTCATAGGCACATCTCATATCTTCCTGCATTTGCATCTCCCTCCTTCCCTCTCACATCTTGCAATGTATATACATGCAGAGGGAGAGATATTGCAGCCATGCCTCTCTTTCTCTCTTACAGCTCATAGTCTTACAAACATAACCAGAAAGAACTACTGTAGCTGCATCTCTCTCCTCTCCATTCACAGCATGTAGTGTACAGACTGAGAGAATTTCTCTTTGCAGCTGCATCTCCCTCCTTCCCACTAACAGAATGTAGCAATGTATAGAATGAGGTAGAGATGCTGCAGCTGCATCTCCCTCCTACACACTCACAGCATGCAGTGTACAGACTAAGGGAATTTCTCCTTGCAGCTGAATCTCCCTCCTCCCCACTCACAGCATGCAGTGCCCAGACTAAGGGGGTGTCTCCCTGTAGCTGTATCCCCCTCACAGCATACAGTGTACAAAATAAGGGAGAGATACTGCAGCTGCATTCTCCTCCTCCCCACTTACAGCATGCAGTGTTCAGAATGAGTGAGAGATACTTCAGCTGCACCCCCCTCCACCCCACTTACAACATGCAGTGTACAGAATGAGGGAATGTCTCCTTGATGCTGTATCTCCCTCCTCACTCACAGAATGCAACAGTGTAAAGAATGAGGGACATATACTGCAGCTGCATTTCCCTCCTCCCCACTCACAGAATGCAGCAGTATACAGAATAAGGGACAGCTACTGCAGCTGCATCTCCCTCCTCCCCTCTCACAGAATGCAGCAGTATACAGAATGAGGGACAGATACTGCAGCTGCATCTCCCTCCTCCCCACTCACAGAATGCAGCAGTATACAGAATGAGGGAGAGATACTGCAGCTGCATCTCCCTCCTCCCCACTTACAGCATGCAGTGTACAAAATAAAGGAGAGATACTGCATCAGCACCCCCCTCCTCCCCCCACGTACAGCATGCAGTGTATAGAATTAGGGAATGTCTCCTTGAAGATACATCTCCCTCCTCCTTGCTCACAGAATGCAGCAGTGTAAAGAATGAGGGACAGATACTGCTGCTGCATCTCCCTCCTCCTCACTCACAGAAAGCAGCAGTATACAGAATGAGGGACAGATACTGCTGCTGCATCTCCCTCCTCCCCACTCACAGCATGCAGCAGTATATAGAATGAAGTTATAATGATGTAGTTGGTGGGTTCCCTTTAAATTTTTATATCCCAGTAACTGAGGCACAAGGCGACATAACACCTCGCAGTGCAGATCAGCGGCTCAGAATTTCCAGAATTTTTTAAGTTCAAAACAAGAAAGTAAAATCTCTGGTGAAAATGAATCATTCAGAGCGGTGAGTCACAGTGTTTGTGCTGATGGATGGGGCTCGCAGGGTTTCACTGATATAAGAATATAAGACGTGAGATCCTTATTGATGGTGACAACCCAGGTCCTAGCCCACAGTCTGGGAAAGTATGAGGAACGCAGCACACCTGCAGGATAGGGGGTGTAGGACAGGTATATACTATCTATTACTCTCTGGTATCAGCCATGTCAGGCTGGGGAGGTTACTGTAGGACAGGTATATACAATCTATTACTCTCTGCTATCAGCCATGTCAGGCTGGGGGGGGGGGGGGAGGTGACTGTAGGACAGGTATATACAATCTATTACTCTCTGCTATCAGCCATGTCAGGCTGGGGGGGGGGGAGGTGACTGTAGGACAGGTATATACAATCTATTACTCTCTGGTATCGGCCATGTCAGGCTGGGGGGGGGAGGTGACTGTAGGACAGGTATATACTATCTATTACTCTCTGGTATCAGCCATGTCATGTTGGGGGGGGGGGGGGTGTAGGACAGGTATATACAATCTATTACTCTCTGCTATCAGCCATGTCAGGCCGGGGGGGGGGGGGAGGTGACTGTAGGACAGGTATATACACGCTATTATGCTCTGGTATCAGCCATGTCAGGCGGGGGGGGGGGGAGGTGACTGTAGGGCAGGTATATACAATCTATTACTCTCTGGTATCAGCCATGTCAGGCTGGGGGGGGGGGAGGTGACTGTAGGACAGGTATATACAATCTATTACTCTCTGGTATCAGCCATGTCAGGCTGGGGGGAGGTGACTGTAGGACAGGTATATACATCTATTACTCTCTGGTATCAGCCATGTCAGGCGGGGGGGGGGGGGGGGGGGGGAGGGGTGACTGTACATACAGACCTTCTGCTGCATGTTGCATATGTTCCTGTAAGGGTTCCCCCTCCTCCTCCTCTTCCTCCCCCGCTGGGGGTCCCGCTGCTATCGATCCCCATCTGCCATACAGTGATATACAACGTCTCGCTGCCTCCGGCCACCGCTGGTGAACACAATAATGAAATAAAAATTACCGGGGAAAAGCAATTACCTGATGCCACAAAGTTTCCATTACTGTAAAGAATTGCTTCTCGCTGTTAGTCAATAAAAATCATTTCACTATCGACAAAGGATCAGCGGCCGGAGGGGAAGCGTTATAACCCGGAGCCGCTGATTATACACACAGGGACATTGGTATCATCTTATAGTGTGACTCCATACACCCCAAACCCCCCCACACACTGACTGATCCTCCCAGTAACTGACTGAGCTCCCCAGTATCTGACTGATCTCCCCACCCCCCAGTGATTGACTGATCCCTCATGATTGACAGTGCCCCTGGTGACTGACTGATCCCCCAAAGATTGACTGACCGACCCCTCCCATTAACTGACTGATCCACCGGTGACTGACCCCTTACTGATTGACTGATCCCCCCCAGTGATTGACTTAGCCCTCGCTGATTGACTGATCCCCCCCAGTGATTGACTTAGCCCTCGCTGATTGACTGATCCCCCAGTGATTGACTGATTTCTCGGTGACTGACCCCTCGCTTATTGACTGATCTCTGGTGATTGACTGATCACCTGGAGACTGACTGATCCTTTACTGATTGACTGATCCCCAGTGATTGACTGATCACTTGGTGACTGACTGATCCCTCACTGATTGATTGATCTCCAGTGACTGATCCCCCCAGTGATTGACTGATCCCTCACTCATTGACTGATTCCCTAGTGACTGATCCCCCACTGATTGACTGATCCCCAGTGACTGATCCCCCAGTGATTGACTGATCCCTAATGACTGATCCCCCATTGGTTGACTGGCTCCTCATTATTGACCGATCCCCCAGTGATTGACCGATCCCTCAATGATTGATCCCCCAGTGATTGACTGATCTCCAGTGACTGATCCCCCCAGTGATTGACTGATCCCCCGGTGATTGACTGATCCCCCAGTGATTGACTGATCCCCAGTGACTGATCCCCCAGTGATTGACTGATCCCCAGTGACTGATCCCCCAGTGATTGACTGATCCCTAATGACTGATCCCCCATTGGTTGACTGGCTCCTCATTATCGACCGATCCCCCAGTGATTGACCGATCCCTCAATGATTGACTGATCCCCCAGTGATTGACTGATCCCCCTGCTTACAGACCATGTTAGAGAACTGTTCTGTTGTCAGCGGATGGAACCCTGGAGTTTGTTACAATGTATCAGTGTTTCCTTAAAGGGGAATCCTAAGAATGGAGAAAATTGTAACAAATAGAAGCAATAGGGCTGCAAGTTCTCAGCATCTTCATATCAGCAAACATGTTTCCTTTCATATGACAAGCCCTTTAAGCCCTTTAATTATAAGAGATTGGAGCAGGTTATGGAGTGTATAGTATACTGGGCTCCTTCACAATCTTCTTCTCCTGATTCCAGAATTACACGCAGTGCCGCTGTATAACATCTCCAGGATCGGGGGGCTCAGCCCGTCCAGGGTCATGTGGGACCACCTGCTACCACCTGTTTGTGCCCTTCATGGTCCTGTCCTTCCTGGCCGGGGCGCTGGCCAGCACATCCCAGACCCCATCATTCATGCTGATACTCAGGTAAAGACCTATAGACCAAATAATACAGCTTCCAGTATATAATAGGATCCTGAGACCTGTTTTATACTCCAGAGCTGCACTCACTATTCTGCTGGATGTAATTCTAAACAGTCAGCAAGCTCAGCTGGGAGCCTGTAATACAGGGGCAGATTACTTGGTTCTACAATGCCCGGTGTAATGATGAAGCTTTCCTTATACTTAATATGTTCCATTTACACAGAATAACAATGAGCAACAAGGGGTTAATTCTGGTGTCTTCATGTAACCGTACTTATCGCCTGTCATATATTTCAGGAGCGTCAACCCAGCCGAAAAGTCCCTGGCAATCGGGATACAGTTCATGCTTCTGAGGATTCTTGGTAAGCAGCCTGGTATCAGATCGCTGATCCCCGAGACGTCCGACCGCACAGTGTTATATAGACTGAACATAGATTGTATCCTGCACCATGATATCTGCTGCCCCCCGGCCATGGGAACTTGTTACTGCATCCCCTGATAACGGTATCAACACACTGGATAAGGGGCCCTGGTGTGCAGTGGTTTAGTGTCTCAGTCCCTGGTGTCCAGAGGTTTAGTGTCTCAGTCCCTGGTGTGCAGTGGTTTAGTGTCTCAGTCCCTGGTGTGCAGTGGTTTAGTGTCTCAGTCCCTGGTGTGCAGTGGTTTAGTGTCCCAGTCCCTGGTGTGCAGTGGTTTAGTGTCTCAGTCCCTGGTGTGCAGTGGGTTAGTGTCGCAGTCCCTGGTGTGCAGTGGTTTAGTGTCTCAGTCCCTGGTGTGCAGTGGGTTAGTGTCTCAGTCCCTTTTAGTGTCTCAGTCCCTGGTGTGCAGTGGTTTAGTGTCTCAGTCCCTGGTGTGCAGTGGTTTAGTACCCTTGTCCCTGGTGTGCTGTGGTTTAGTGTCTCGGTCCCTGTCCTGCAGTGGTTTAGTGTCTCAGTCCCTGGTGTGCAGTGGTTTAGTGTCTCAGTCCCTGGTGTGCAGTGGTTTAGTGTCTCAGTCCCTGGTGTGCAGTGGTTTAGTGTCTCAGTCCCTGGTGTGCAGTGGTTTAGTGTCTCAGTCCCTGGTGTGCCGTGGTTTACTGTCTCAGTCCCTGGTGTGCAGTGGTTTAGTGTCTCAGTCCCTGGTGTGCAGTGGTTTAGTGTCGCAGTCCCTGGTGTGCAGTGGTTTAGTGTCTCAGTCCCTGGTGTGCAGTGGTTTAGTGTCTCAGTCCCTGGTGTGCAGTGGTTTAGTGTCTCAGTCCCTGGTGTGCAGTGGTTTAGTGTCGCAGTCCCTGGTGTGCAGTGGTTTAGTGTCTCAGTCCCTGGTGTGCAGTGGTTTAGTGTCGCTGTCCCTGGTGTGCAGTGGTTTAGTGTCTCAGTCCCTGGTGTGCAGTGGGTTAGTGTCTCAGTCCCTTTTAGTGTCTCAGTCCCTGGTGTGCAGTGGTTTAGTGTCTCAGTCCCTGGTGTGCAGTGGTTTAGTGTCTCAGTCGCTGGTTTGCAGTGGTTTAGTGTCTCAGTCCCTGGTGTGCAGTGGTTTAGTGTCTCAGTCCCTGGTGTGCAGTGGTTTAGTGTCTCAGTCCCTGGTGTGCAGTGGTTTAGTGTCTCAGTCCCTGGTGTGCAGTGGGTTAGTGTCTCAGTCCCTGGTTTGCAGTGGTTTAGTGTCTCAGTCCCTGTTAGTGTCCCAGTCCCTGGTGTCCTGTGGTTAAGTGTCACAGTCTATAATGTCCAGCATTATATTACTGTCTATATCATTGAATCTGTCTAATTAGATATGGAATCGGATGACGATTTAGTTGAGTCAGTTCCCTGATTATCGGATTGCCTGCACAGTACATTCAGGAGCAGGGACTCATGTCGAAGTCCCTGCTCCTGTAAAGAGGCAGCAATGACAGATGTGACACATAGAGCAGCATCACTCGCCCCCCCCCCCCCCCCCCCCCCCCCCCCCCCCCCCCGGCTGCTCAGGGTAAAGGAGACAAATTAAATGACAAAAAAAAATTCTTAGAATTCAAATTTTTTGGGGGAAAAAGCCATTTGATTTGCTCAACTTTACATGTGGGGTGTTCAAAAATGCTCAAACTATCTTCCAGCCTGGCTTCCTGGCCCCGTCATGTTTGGCAGTATGATTGACAGCACCTGTATACTGTGGGGGAAGAAGTGCGGAGCCAAAGCAGCCTGTCAGTATTATAACAACAATATGCTGAGACAACGGTAAGTGACATCCAGATCCTGAGTATCCATCATTATAACTACAGATATAGAAGGGGAATCACAGTCCTGGGATCTAATTATGTCTGTGTTCAGACAGAGGGGAAAGTTACAAATGTTCTGAGGTATATCTGAATAAACTACCCCTTATATATAAGTGTAACTACTATAATACTGCTCCTATATACAGGAATATACCTACTATAATACTGCTCCTATATACAGGAATATAACTACTATAATACAGCTCCTATATACAGGAATATAACTACTATAATACTGCTCCTATATACAGGGATATAACTACTATAACACTGCTCCTATATACAGGAATATAACTACTATAATACTGCTCCTATATACAGGAATATAACTACTATAATACTGCCCCATATATATAGGAATATAACTACTATATTACTGCCCCCTATATACAGGAATATAACTACTATAATACTGCTCCTATATACAGGGATATAACTACTATAATACTGCTCCTATATACAGGAATATAACTACTATAATACTGCCCCCTATATACAGGAATATAACTACTATAATACTGCTCCTATATACAAGAATATAACTACTATAATACTGCTCCTATATACAAGAATATAACTACAATAATACTGCTCCTATATACAAGAATATAACTACTATAATACTGCTCCTATATACAGGAATATAACTACTATAATACTGCTCCTATATACAGGAATATAACTACTATAATACTGCTCCTATATACAGGAATATAACTACTATAATACTGCTCCTATATACAGGAATATAACTACTATAATACTGCTCCTATATACAGAATATAACTACTATAATACTGCCCCTATATACAGGAATATAACTACTATAATACTGCTCCCTATATACAGGGATATAACTACTATAATACTGCTCCTATATACAAGAATATAACTACTATAATACTGCTCCTATATACAGGAATATAACTACTATAATACTGCTCCTATATACAGGAATATAACTACTATAATACTGCCCCTATATACAAGAATATAACTACTATAATACTGCCCCCTATATACAAGAATATAACTACTATAATACTGCTATATACAGGGATATAACTACTATAATACTGCTCCTATATACAGGGATATAACTACTATAATACTGCTCCTATATACAGGAATAAAATTATTTTGTAATACATAAAATACAATTCTTGTTACATATTTGAGGTCTGTCCCTATAAATATCCGGGTATGAACTCTCTGTGAGGTAATGTGTGACAGGCGGCGCAGTCACTCCTGGTTACTGGTTATTTGTTATTGCTCTGGGAGTCGTCTCCACATCTGTGCTCCGTCCCCTCAGTAATAAGCAGTGTGAGGGCAGTTCAATTACTCTCACTATCGCAGTTTTATGGCCGAGCTTTGAAACAAGCAACAAATCTCATTACAGACTCAGAGGCGTCTAAACTTGGGAACGAACTCCCCAAATAAAAATGTCTGAAAAAGATGTAAAAATGTACAAAGCAGAAAATGTATATATGATGTATTGGAAGGGGCAGTATTATACCGAGGGGGAAGGGGGGGGGGGGGGAGGGGGGATAAAAAGCAATAATACTACAGGAGGAAAAGTCTAATACACAACCTGCAACATTCACCTTCACTAATATACATCCAGGAACTAAGAAACTAAAGGCCCTATTCCACCAACAGATCTGACGACAGATTATCTGCCAAAGATTTGAAGCCAAACCCTGTTGGTGTAATAGGACCTTAACTCTAGTACACAGGTAATAGTAGCTGTATTGTAGCAATGTTTTCTTATACATAGGGGGCAGTATTATAGTAGTTATATTCTTGTATATAGGGGCAGCATTATAGTACTTATATTCCAGTATATAGGAGCAGTATTATAGTAGTTATATTCCTGTATATAGGAGCAGTATTATAGTAGTTATATTCCTGTATATAGGAGCAGTATTATAGTAGTTATATTCTTGTATATAGGAGCAGTATTATAGTAGTATATAGGAGCAGTATTATAGTAGTATATAGGAGCAGTATTATAGTAGTTATATTCCTGTATATAGGAGCAGTATTATAGTAGTTATATTCCTGTATATAGGAGCAGTATTATAGTAGTTATATTCCTGTATATAGGAGCAGTATTATAGTAGTTATATTCTTGTATATAGGGGACAGTATTATAGTAGTTATATTCTTGTATATAGGAGCAGTATTATAGTAGTATATCCCTGTATATAGAGAGCAGTATTATAGTAGTTATATTCCTGTATATAGGAGCAGTATTATAGTAGCTATGTTCCTGTATATAGGAGCAGTATTATAGTAGTTATATTCCTGTATATAGGAGCAGTATTATAGTAGTTATATCCCTGTATATAGGAGCAGTATTATAGTAGTTATATTCCTGTATATAGGAGCAGTATTATAGTAGTTATATTCCTGTATATAGGAGCAGTATTATAGTAGTTATATTCTTGTATATAGGAGGCAATTTTTATTGGTATAAAACAAACAGAAATACAGAAATACTTTTCCATCAGAAAAAATAAATAATCTTACACTTTAACTTATACTTGTGCATAATAAAATAAAATTATGCTAATTGTAACTTAAGTCCATTTTAACTAAAGGGAAATAAAAAGAAGTAAATAATAGCCTCCGTGACAATATACAATATACAATACATCAGTCCAGATGGACGTTCCTCCATAATCTGATGTTTTCCCCTTTTTTCCTGACCTCTAGTGCCTGGATCCACCTGAGCTCTGACATGATGAGGGATATGGCTTTGCTGTGATTGAATGGCTCACTATGTATGGAGACTCGTGTTCTTGTGTGCCAGTGATAGTACTTAATCACCGAGATGATCACATACAGGGTCCCCCGGTTGATATTATACCCATTAGATGTGACCCCATAGATGATTTCTGGGTATTTCAGGGACTGTAATGTGGGTATCTGTAGCTTGGTGGATATGTCATGCCAGATTTTCCATCCACCCCAGCACTCTGAGATGAAGTGATCCATGGTCTCCTCCTGCTGACAACCCAAGGGACACATGCGATCTGACACACTGAGGAACTTTAGGTTTCCCCTAACAAAAAGCTTCCCCTGTAATGATAACCAAGCGATATCCCAGAACTTAGGGGGGAGCCGCGGACCATTGAGAAGCCTCAGACTGTCCTGCAGGGTTGTAGTTGGACAGTCTCTAAGTACAGGCTGTATACAGTAGAAAGTCTTACACACTCTGGAGTATAGCTCTTTCCTGGTTTTACTCTCAATGAAACACTTATCAATACTCCATTTCTTGAGACATCTTATTCCGTACTCCCGATACTGGGGAAGGTGTCCAGGAGTCGATCTTCCCTTCTTGAGACTGCCGCCTCGCATCCAAGTTTCTGCAAAAGGCAATATCCAATCCCTGATACTATTCACCCACAGAGGACTGTTGTTTGAGTCCAGGCAACCAAAATTAACTTTTAGAAACATGGAGTCAAAGAACACCCTTGGATTTAACATATCTAGCCCACCCTCTCTCCTCTGCAGGTAAGTTATCCCTCTTTTTACTGGGTTCAACCTGTTGCCCCATAAGAGCTGGAAGAACAGGCTAAAGAGCCTAGCCGAGAAAGATTCTGGCAAAGGAAAGACGACAGAGACGTACAAGAAGACGGGGACCAGGTAAGTCTTCAACATTGAGATCCGCTCTCTATAGGTCAGCCTCCAGTTCTTCCATCGCTGAACCTTTACATTTCCGGCTTCCAACTTTTCCTCCCAATTTAGTCTGGAATTATCGTCCCTCCCAAATTTAACCCCAAGGATCTTAATATGGGTGGAGGCCTTGGCAAACTGCGGCAGATCAAAATCTGGGTCTCTACTCAATGTCCAGAAAGCTTGACTCTTCTCAAGGTTGACCAGAGACCCTGAGGCCTCCGAGTAACTTCTGATGGCTGCAGACAACATCTCCACCTCTCGAGGCTCAGATATCCCTACAGTCACATCATCCGCGTAGGCAACATCCAGGGGCAAGCAATGGGGGACCGCTACCCCCTGAAAACCACACCACTGCAGTGACCTCAGGAACGGATTGATAGCAAACACATACAGCAGTGGACTCAGTGGGCAACCTTGTCGCACCCCTGCCTCAACCCTGAACGTGCCACCCTGCCAACCATTGATCATAGGAAAGCTCTCAGCCTCACAGTACAAAGTCTTCAACCAATTTATGAATTGTCCCGGAATACCGTACTTTGATAAAGTGGCCCATAGATACGCATGATCTACTCTGTCAAAGGCTTTAGCCTGGTCAAGACCTACAACATATCTCCCACACCCAAGGGCTTTACATCTCTCAAACATCCTCCTGATGGAGAGCACCGCTCCAGAGATGTTCCGTCCTTTTACCGTGCCATACTGACAGCCTGCCAACAGTGCCCGGGACAAACAAACTAATCTAGAGAACAGAATTTTTGCCAGAATTTTCCTGTCGACATTCAAGAGGGAAATTGGCCTCCAGTTCTTGATGTCGCTAGGGTCATTACCTTTAGACAGCAGAATTAGCGATGAGACCCTCATGGATGGAGGCATCAGGTGATTTTCTAAACAATTCCTATATACATCCACAAGGATTGGAGCCAAGAGGTCTCTGAATTTCTTATAGAATTCTGCTGTTATCCCATCTGGACCTGGTGCCTTCTTCAGATGTAACTTATCAATGGCCTCTTTGACCTCCTCCACCGATAATTCCGCTGTCAAAGGAGAAAAGTCCAAATCATTAGTATCAGGCACTGGAGTTGCCTCCAAGAATTGGGTCACTTTTTCCTCATCCAAAACCTTCCTCTGAAACAAGTCAGTATAGTAAGATCTCACGACCCCCAGGATACCCTCCCGAGATTCCTGCAAACACCCTGGGAGTCAGTGAGACCCGAGATTAATTTCTTTGTCACTCGCTCCCGGCAATTCTCAAAGGGATCAGGAGACCCTAAGGACCCATAATCCCGTTCAACTACTAGGGAGGTATACCTACTGTACTGATACTGCCTCATCTCCGGTCAATCCTTTGTTGGTCACCCCCCCCCCCCCCACCCGCCGAATAGAGTGACTCCAATTCTTTACACAGTCTTAGATACTGGCCATACTTACTCTTCCCTCTCTTAACAGACAGTTTCCTCAAGAGGGAGCGGATCTCCTCTTTGACATCCTCCCACCAGTCAGCCATACTGTCATAGAAGTCCACTCTCTCACGTTGGTTCTGGAGGAGGGAGTGAACAGAACGCTGGACATAAACGTCATCCAGGAGGCTGGAATTAAGTTTCCATAACCCCCTACCAAGATCTGGGCGTTTAGCGACTCCCAGGCAGAAACACAAGGCTAGGTGATCGGAGTATGGGACGGCTTTCTCACTTATCCCGCTTACAGTTTCTGTGGGATTCACAAACGCTAGATCTATTCTACTCCTCCTATCACCACAGAAGTATGTGAATTTCGGCCTCCTCCCACCCTGTGCAAAGACATCACTCAGACCAGCCTGCAAAATGATTAAGTTATTAAGGACTGTAGAGTCCCTGACCACAGCTCTGCCGGAGGACCTGTCACCTGCTGACCGGGCAACGTTAAAGTCTCCAGCTAATACAACGGGAATAGAAGTGAATAGGTATGGCTTCACCTCATTAAGGACATGGATCCTTTCAGTCACTGTCTGTGGGCCATAGATGTTAATAAACCTGAGCCGTCTGCCGTGGACAGTGACCTCAAGGACCAGACACCTCCCCATAACAACCTCAGTCATCCTATGTACAGTCACGTCAGTGGTGTTAAACAGTATGGCTACTCCCGCATAAGGCTCTACAGCCAACGACCAAAAGGACGGACCAGATGTCCAATCTCTATGGGCCTCAGACAACAGTCCAGATGACGTAAGACGTGTCTCTTGTAAGAAGATGACATCAGCATTAAGGTGTCTCAGATGGTCGTATACCGCATGTCTCGTCCTTCTTACTTTTATACTGTTGGCATTACTGGAGATGATGTTTAATGAGAACCCAGCCATGAGAAGACAATAGAAGAAGACCATATAAGTGACTGTCATCATCACATGTCAGAGTCGCTGTCTCTACCTCCAGTCTCCATATCTGACTGTGTCAGAGTTTCTATAGTGGGGGTTTTCTTTTTTGTGCGGGGGAGCCCTTTGTCCTCTTCACACTCTTTGTCAATCCTTCCTAGCTCTTTCTCATAGTCACCATCTGATTCTGAGAGGACATCATATCTATTAGATAAGACCATGATTCCATCAGTGGTAGTGACTGGTTTCTTGGCCCTCTGGCCTGCGCTGGGACTCTCCTCAGGTTTGCGGGAGGACGGGTCTTTTTTCTTCCTCTTATTGCTCTTAATTTCCTCAAAAACAGATGGTGACTTAGCGGAGACTGTCTGTGACTGCTGTTGGTCTGAGGTGGCCTCTATGGGTGCTTGCACCCCCTCTGTGTGTCCCTGCACCCCCTCTGTGTGTACTTGCACCCCCTCTGATGATGGACCTGGTTCTATATTGTCTGACCCCCGCTGGACCTCCTGTCTGGTCAGTATTGTCCCTGATATTAAAGCCTCCTCCTCTAAGAGATCTCCACATATATTGTGCCAGGCATCTGGGCATTCCCTGTGCGGGTGGCCAATCCTGCCACATAGGTTACAGCGGATGTTCTTGCAGGTGGAACTGACATGGCCGACCTCCCCACACAGGTTGCACCTCAGCACCGTGCACACACTCGCCACATGACCAAGTTTATCGCACTTGAAGCATTTCCTGGGCTGCCCAGGATAGAAACAGACCCCCTTCTCTCTCCCAATGATGAAAGAATTGGGGAGATGCAGCGTGATGTTATTATGCTGCCGTAGTTTCACCAGTGCCCACCACCCGCCTGTCCAGATCCCATCATCATCACGGGCTTTGGTGAGGTCAGACATGAGGTCACAGTGCCGCCTGAGCCATACCACTATATCCTGGGGGGGAACAGACTAATTCCAGAAGATGATATTTACCGTGGCTGTATCGGGCTTAGAAATAGGAATCAGTATGAACTTACTCCAGCTGTCGGTGTCCCTAAACCTGGGAAACTGCGCCCAAAACCGATCCAGACTGGACATGAGCTTAAAGCTAACGTCATAGCCCTGTCTGTCTGATAGGTTTATTACGGCCAGGATGTCGGCTGGTGAGAACCCCATCTGGTGGCACAGGAGCTCCCGGATCACCAGTCTCCTGGCAGGGAGGTCTTCTTTGTTTCCCTTATGCTTGAACCTTACCACGTTCCTCCTCTTAAATGCCTGGCCGGTATAATGGGCACTGGGGCTGAATGATGGGGCACCCCGACTCCAGGCATTTCTGGGGGGTTCCTGACGGGGGGCACTCTCAGGGGGTTTAGGGTGAGGATCTGTACTAGAAGGGGCAGCCTCAACATGTGGGGGGGCTTAATGGGGGGAAATCACATGCAACATTATTTTCTATCTCCACCACCCCATCTACCATGGCATCATCAGATGGTTCCATGTCCCACACGGACTGCGTATCCCCTCCAACCCCTGACACCTCAGGTATAGCATGACCACCACTACTGTCCACAGTATGACACCCAGATGACTGTCCACTGTTGGTTGGGACTTGTGGTGCCAATGCTGTTATTCCTGGGACTTGTATTCCATGTGCTGCTGTTTGAGGGTAAGGTGAACCTTGACCTCCATCACTCTCCACCGTCTGACACACAGATGACGCTCCATTATCCTGCACCTGTGCAATGTAGTCTGGGACTTGTAGTGCCTTTGCTGTTACTCCTGGGACTTGTAGTCCATGTGCTGCTGCCTGAGGGTCAGACACAGCACGATCAACATTACTATCCTCAGTCTCACACACCGATGACTCTACACAGTCCTGCTGCCGTGCAGTGTTGGCTGGGACTTGTAGTGCATGTGTAGTCTAAGGGGTAGGTTGCTGCTCAGGGACAGCCAGAGATGTTTTTGGCTGCTGTTGTCCCTGCTGATGTTTCTTGCCCTCCTGGAACACAAAGCTTGGGGCCTGCAGGATGACACGTGGCCCTCGCTGGGACATAGACGCAGTGTCTGAGGGTCTAGACTGGGATGATACAGTCTGAGCTTGGGCAGCAAAGCGTTCCTGGTTGTGGTAAGTCTCAGCCAGAGGCCCCATCCTCTCCAGGACACAGTCCATCTCCCTCACCACATCAGCCAGCTCAATGCTCAGTGAGTGCAGTTTGGTATCATACAGAGTGTTACTCTCAGGTTGGACAGTTTTTAGATTATATATGCAGTCTATCTGTAGTTGCAGCATTTGCTTATGGTGTTTTAGCTCCCCCATTCTCCTTACCAGACCTGGGATCTCCTCGGCCATCTGCAGCTCAGGCGCTCTCTCTGGCTCCTTCTCTGCTGGTGCTGGACTCTGTGCTCTCTCTGGCTCCTTCTCTGCTGGTGCTGGACTCTGTGCTCTCTGTGACTCCTTCTCTGCTGGTGCCGGACTCTGTGCTCTCTGTGGCTCTGGTCTGTTCAGTCTCTCAGGCTGTTTGCAGTCACCTGGTTCCAGCTTTGCTGCAGATCTGGTCTTGCCGTGACCCACCATCCTGGAGACCATCACCTGCTGCCTGATGTTCTCCTGCAGGGTCTGTCTCTCCAGAGATGTCCTCTTCTGTCTGGGTGCAGGAGTGGGGGGCTGTGCACCTGCTGCTTCTCCTGCTTGTCTCACCATGTGCTCACCTTGCTGGCTTGGCTTAGGGCTTGCTGCTGCTGCTGTTTCTTTAGCTTTCTCGCTTACTTCCATCTTCATATCTTTACTTTTACTTGTGCCGCTTACTTTCTCTTCATTACTGGAAACTTTGGGATTTTCATCCACCTTAGAATGCTGGGAGTTGTCTCCCAGTGTAGGCCTTGGAGCCTGGGCCTCGCTTGGGGAGCTTCACCACCCAGGGTGGCCCCGCCCTGGGCTTTCTCCAGGCATGAGAGCAATGCAGGAGAGCTACAAACACACGTCCTCACAGATAGGAGGCAGTATTATAGTAGTTATATTCCTGTATATAGGAGCAGTATTATAGTAGTTCTATTCCTGTATATAGGAGCAGTATTATAGTAGTTATATTCCTGTATATAGGAGCAGTATTATAGTAGTTATATTCCTGTATATAGGAGCAGTATTATAGTAGTTATATTCCTGTATATAGGAGCAGTATTATAGTAGTTATATTCATGTATATAGGAGCAGTATTATAGTAGTTATATTCTTGTATATAGGAGCAGTATTATAGTAGTTATATTCCTGTATATAGGAGCAGTATTATAGTAGTTATATTCTTGTATATAGGAGCAGTATTATAGTAGTTATATCTCTGTATATAGGAGCAGTATTATAGTAGTTATATTCTTGTATATAGGAGCAGTATTATAGTAGTTATATTCTTATATAGGAGCAGTATTATAGTAGTTATATTCTTGTATATAGGAGCAGTATTATAGTAGTTATATTCCTATATATATGGGGCAGTATTATAGTAGTTATATTCCTGTATATAGGAGCAGTATTATAGTAGTGTATTCCTGTATATAGGACCAGTATTATAGTAGTTATATCCCTGTATATAGGAGCAGTATTATAGTAGTTATATTCCTATATATATGGGGCAGTATTATAGTAGTTATATTCCTGTATATAGGAGCAGTATTATAGTAGTGTATTCCTGTATATAGGAGCAGTATTATAGTAGTTATATCCCTGTATTTAGGGGGCAGTATTATAGTAGTTATATCCCTGTATATAGGAGCAGCATTATAGTAGTTATATTCCTGTATATAGGAGCAGTATTATAGTAGTATATTCTTGTATATAGGGAGCAGTATTATAGTAGTTATATTCCTGTATATATATAGCAGCAGTATTATAGTAGTTATATCCCTGTATATAGGAGCAGTATTATAGTAGTTATATTCCTGTATATAGGAACAGTATTATAGTAGTTATATTCCTGTATATAGGAGCAGTATTATAGTAGTTATATTCTTTTACAGAGTAATTAGTGCTGATAGTTTTGTACCAAAATACTGACTTGGCAATGTTATTTCTGTGTTTGGCAGATTTACAGTGCTGCTTTCCATGCATATTATTCTTGCTGTTATACTGTGTGCTGCTGGGTGTTCTGTGATCTTCACTTTTGCCCATCTGGCTCTCATTCTCTCCAGGTATATCGGCCTTCAGATCATCTTTGAAATTGGAGCTTTGATCTTCTTCTGTGCCGTTTACGGCGTGTTACGTCACCAGGACAAGGTCAAGAAAGAGAACGAGAAAAACCCAGAGACTCACAAGTTAAATGAACAGCAGGAAAGTCTGAAAGTTGTTCCAAGCCGGGAGAAGGAAGCGGCTACTTAGATCACCGGTGTGATGTTCCAGGGGGATGGTTATTCCGTGCTCTGTGGGACGGGGATTTGCCAGGACTACATTCTGCACACTACGCAGGAGACATTGCACAATCTCTTCAGGAGAAGTCTACAAGGAACGTCTCATCACTGTGAAGAACATTTTCCAACAATCTCCTGCAGACAGGGATTAAGTCATATTGATTTACAAACCTGTAAAATACATCAAAAACAGCACAAAGAATAGGATGTGTTTCAGGACCAAAGATTGTAATAGAGCTGGATGTAAAAATAGCCAAAAATCTAAAAGTTACCCAGCTCCGCTTTACTCCCAGAATCCCCAGCGAGTGGCTGACCTCCATCCTAAGTGTGCTTACCTTTTCTGCTTCCGGTCATTGCCCGGTTAAAAATACATCATTCCGATCAAGTTGCATAATGTTTTTGCTGATACAACTAAAGCTGATGAATTTGGTCATTGTTTGGTTATAAACAGGAATTACTTACAAAGAAGAAAACATTCCAGCAAGTTCAACCGGTTCCGTCTTTGCCTTGTTAATCCGGAAGAAACAATAGGAATAACTGTTAATGTTTCATGTAAATAGAAATACTTTATATCAAGCTCAGAAAACGTGCTCCAACTTCCATAAAGAAAACCTTACATCAGCTGCCAACCTTGCTCCAGTTGGCCTTTCCTCCTTTTCCTAATAATGGTGTGAGACTTTCCTCTGGTCTTGTCTTTGCCTGGTTGATCCAAAAGAAGTCAGAAGGAATCATACAAGTCACTTACAGAACTGAGGACCTAAAACAATCAAAAAAGTAAATACAAAACAGTAATACCTTGCATTTCATAAGGGAATCTTTCTATCAGCTTCTATCCTTGCTCCAGTTGGCCTTTTCGCCCTTTCCTATCGCTGTTTGTGCCTAACTTTGGCTTCTCTCTCCAGTAAGTTCAAGCAGTTCTGTATTTCCAATAGTCAAGGGGAATCATGAAAGCAAGTGACTGGACTGAGGACCTGAAACAATAAAAAAAGTATATGTTAAGTATATGTTTGGTGTGAGGCGCTGACTACAGGACTTACTTTTCATAAAGGAAAGCTGCTATCTTAGCTCCAGTTGGCCTTCCCTTTCTTTATTGATGTGACTGGGCATCTATTTCACTTACGTAGGCTGGAACCTTAGAAAACAAGGAAGATAGGAGATGGAAAGATGGCTTTGATGTCCATCGTTCCTACAAAACTGTATAACTTGAAGCTCTTGGGTCCAAAAGGAAAATCTGTAAAAAAGACTAATCATCAAATGCCCGATGCCTGACTTCCGGGCTAGGCTTCCTTCCCTTACGCTGCTTCTGGTCATTGCCCGGTTAAAAATATAATTTTCCGATAAAGTAAGGCAATGTTTTCAGCTGATACAACTAAAGCTGATGAATTCGCCCATTGTTTGGTTATAAACAGCAATTACTAAGAAGATGAAATCCCAGCAGGTTCAACCGGTTCTGTCTATGCTTTGTTGATCCAGGAGAAAGTCCCTGAAAATCCACCGGGGTTGGGGCCAAAGACTTCAGCTTCTACCCTTGCTTCGGTTGGCCTTTTCTCCCTTTCCCATTGTTGTGTTTATCTAGAAGAAAATCCCCGTGAAGCTGCAGAGGCTCAAGGCCAAAGATCTAAAACAATCAAAGAGTTGTATATACAAAACAATACTAGCTTTTAATCTTTATTGTACATAAGAATACTATACGGTATATCGAGCTGAGACGACTTGCTCTACATTCCATACAGGACACTGTACATCAGCTGCTATCCTTGCTCTAGTTGGCCTTTCCTCCCCTCTCCCATTGATGGTGTGAGACACCCTTGGCCTCTTTGATCCAAATAAAAGGAAGAGAACCAAAAACAATCTAAAAAGTAAAAGCTTTCAGACATCTATAATGTAAATGTAGTTTCTTAATATAATCTGATCTACCATATACCCTATGTGCCAGACATGTGCTCCCGCATCGTGCACCAGTACCGGGGTGTGACTGGTATCTCTGTACCTTTACCCTGAGGATGATACTGGATACAAACAGCCATTATACCATTGCTGTCATTGATGGTCAGACTGACGATGTCATCTGTTACAAAAAGACTTCATTGTTTTTGGGACTCCCTCTTCTCTCTTTATACCCCTGGGGGACTATGGATTCTTGGATAACAAATTTTTTGTAGGATAACAGCTCTTTATAGCGACTTTGTTACTCGTGATGTCATTATGTTTGTATTTCTTTGTAAGACAATCCTGGACTTATCTGTACAAGGTCTCCGAGGCTTCCCGACCTTGGCCAATACTTGTAAAGCTCTATGCCACACGTATAGCACTTTATGAAGGCATGACCGTAATACTCATGCCTTAAAAATCAGGGAACATGTTTTATGGAAAGAATAAATCAGTTTATCTTCAAAAAACATTGGTGATTGTCCAAACCGGCACAGACCCAGAGGTAGTCCACCACACATGGTGGGTGAGATGGTTGGAGACACATCAACTGGTACTCAGATCTTCACCATGAGGGTGGCACTACCAGCTCCATGAGGGTCTTATTTATCATCTCTTTGATCAAGCACTTCTACCTCCCGTTTCCTTATCCACCAAAGTTGAGTCATAAAACTGGACAGCAATTGGTGGTGTAGTAACCTGTGTGGGGAATGTGGTGACTTAGGATGCCAACTGGTGTCCTTTGTGCAATAGCTTCATTCCCAGTAATAAAATGAGCCACACTGTATAGACATGCATCACATCTCATCCTCACAATATTATATGTTCACAGTGACCCCACCAGCAGAATAGTGAGTGCAGCTCTGAAGTATACTACAGGATGTAACTCAGGATTAGTACAGGATCAGTAATGTAATGTATGTATCAAGTGACCCCCACCAGCAGAATAGTGATTGCAGCTCTGGAGAATAATAATACACTATATCACTCAGGATAAATGATTATATGTAGATTTATTCTATATATAATGTTATCGTTGTACAGGGGTGGTCGTTCCCTTCACATGTAATTAGTTGGTCTAGAATGATGGTGAGTGTTTTATATCCTCTTTTCTACATATATTGTAGTTTCCTTTAGAGTAATATATACTGTATATAACAATGTTCAAACTCTATAAAGAATTTCTTATTAAGCTGATGATATGATGTCCATTTAGCAATAGTCATTTTTCATGTCCAGTGTAATTGGTGGGTTGGATACATGTCTGTACAGAGACGATAACTTGTACTATAGACTCACAGATGTGTCCAGTCTCATCTAACCTTTCAGCTGAGTATACATAGCGATCTATGCTCTATGCTCTTCTCTCGCTTCTTGTGAACTCTGTTTAGCTGGTCAGAAAAGAAACACAAAGATCTAAACAGGTCGAGATATTGAGGTGAGGACTGTCGTGAAAAATGTCCTTCCTTAACTAAGGAAAGGATGAGGCTGACCACATCTGGATCATTCTCTGACTGTATCATATAATAAGAGTGTAATAACCTATGGATGCATCGCTGAGCCTTATTGTGGGGATTCACTTATTAAAATCTACAGATCTGATGGCTTCATTGTCATACTTCATCTCACTAATACATTGTAACAAACCTACAGCTGTGTATTTATATAGTTACCCATGTATAAACAGAAGACACAGCTGACTTTTCTTATCCAGATCGTGGTTTTTTTTTTTGCTATTATCGATTGTGATAGGAAATGTTATCTAATGGGGTTGCCGAAGTCTCAGGTGAAGGTTACCCATCTCGCTCCCTTCCTGATTTTTTTCCATTATGAATTATGGATTCACTTGTTTTATTTGCAAGTTAGCACAGTAAACACAAATACATGTGGAATATTTAAAGGTGCAGGACATGTCTCTAATCTTATCAGTTAAAGGACGTCCTGACATTACTGATCACTGTATGGTCAACAACATTATTCTGGGTCATTTAGGGGGGGGCAGCATGTATCTCTTCTGCAAGCAACAAATAGTACAAGGTACTGAATAAAGACAAGAAAAAGAACTAAAAAATATTTAACATATGAGAGAAAAATGTAGGGTAGGTGATCAGGCAGGTGGTTAACTTATCGCGTGGGGGGGGGGGGGGGGGTGACTGGGCAGTCGGTTACTGTGTGTGTGTGTGTGGGGGGGTCCACGCCAGAGGTTTTGTGGTGGGGCAGATGCCTTCAATCGGCCCTGAGGACACAATGCATTTTACCTGAAGTGAAAATTTTTTGAAATTCAGAGCAAATTTGAATTGTTTAGAATTCTCTACAGAGAACCTTGTAACCCCTTCTATTTTCTCTCCACCCCCTTCTCTTCAGCGGAGAAGATACAGACTCCATGCTGATATTGCTCATGGTTGGATTCACACCAAGGACCTCAGTTCTACAAGACAGCAATGCTTCACCCTGAGGCTTTAGACCATGACTTCAGATCTTTGAAACCTTGTGTGGAGTTTTTTATTTTTTTTTATTTTTTATTACTATTTTATTTTTGTTCTCCACAGTAAGATGGCAGGAAGTGGAGGAGAACAGAAACCAGAAGGAAAGTGATTGAGTGAATCTATGGCTATTGATGCATTCAGTGAGCAGAGGATGTGACGTCTCTTCTCTGGTTCCACTTCCTTTTTCATGGAGCTCGGTGACTCAGGATGCAAAGTGGCAAAATGACGTGTGGAATCCTCCAATATGAGACATTGTATCCTCCAACACTTCATAGAGATACCCTAACATTGCAAAATAGAGGTCACCAGGGGCAGATGGCTGACGTGATCCAGTCTTGTGATCTACGATTAGGACTGGTGAAAAACACAACTTGTAGACATCCCTACTGGTGCAACATTGGAGTCAAAACCATACCGAAATCTATCAGGATGCCTCATATTTTGTACACTTGTTGCAGTAAAAAATACATTTTTCAAGACTGGAAAGAAAAGGCTACTTTCTGTCAGACAGCAGCTCCACACCTGTCCTCAGGCTGTATGTGGTAGTGCAGCTCAGACCCATTCACTTCATTGAAGCCCAGACACAACCAATAGGTAAATATAGAGCTGTTTTTGGAACAATAATGACAGCTCTGCTCCCAATGGTTTCAATGAAAGTAGAGTTTAAATATCCAGCATGGCCACTAGACTTTATGGATCGGACTTGTTTCCCACAGATGATCGATGGAATTGAGGTTTGGGGAATCTCTTTCTTTGTCCTGTATAATGTCTGTAGTGCGGCCCCTGGGGCATTATCCATTACATACATGGTAGGAGGACTTGGTGTATATAATGGTCAGGTAGGTGGTCAGTGTCACAGTAACATCCACATAATGCCAGGACACAAGGTCTCCAGCAGAACATTGCCCATCACACTGCCCCCGCCGTCTTCTTCCAATGCATCCTGGTGCAATATCTTCCCCAAGTGACGCACAGGCACCCGGTGTCTACATGATGGAGAACGTAACTCATCAGACCAGACCTCTTCTTCCATTACTCCATTCTCCAGTCCTGATGCTTACTGTAGACACTTTCAGGCGTGGACAGGGGGTCACACAAACTCTGACTGATCGGCGGAGATGCCAAACTGTTTGGGTTCGGCAATGTTCTCCAAAGCCAAATACTCGGCATCTGACTCCCCGCAGATGCACAAGTGGGATGCCACCCTAGGGAGTCCTGAAAAACATTGATGCAGCCTATGGCAGGATGTAACTACATTGCTGAGCCTGTACAGTTCGGCATCTCCGCTCAACACAAGTCCTGGTTGATCTGACTTCTATCATAGCCAGCAGTTTGTTCTACAGAAGGTCTTCTGTGGGATCGGACCAGACTGGGACCTGATGTACATCAATGAGTGTTGGTCCTCCATGACCCTCCTCCTGATTGTCCTTCATTGGAGCACTTTTGGCAGCTACTATCCACATATATAGCGCCTCCTACTGGAGCCAACAAGGAAAATTACAGACAGGACACAGCAGGAATCTCATCAATACCAATGACCTCTTAATATTTATTGCTCTATTCTCCTTCTGCAACTTTAAGGAATATGCCGGGGACTCTGAATCCCAAATCTAATGTCTGCTTGAGAAAAGAGCTCAACGTCCGGGATCCTAAAACCAGGCTGCGTGGAAGATATATGTGGCGCCAGATGCTGCTCTGTGGTCAGGCAGTCAAGCAAAGCAATGAAGGTGAACATTAGAATCAATGGAGGAGCAGAAGTGAAGCGGCCAGAGATATATCACCCTGGATGGAAGATCCGCCGGGAAACAGATGAAGAGAAAGTTAATAAAAGGAATCAATCTTTACAGCCGCTCAGCGGATCTCTGGACCGGCTCCGATGTGGATTTGGGGGGATATAAAACATTGCAATATTCGGATCTGTGTTTTTCTTCACAAATCCTTATTTATTTACTAAAGTTCCCAAAAAAACTCTTCTCACTGTCTCCACTTTTCTAAGATTTTCTGACATTGAGGATATAAAGGTCATGATGGCTGAAAACAATAGCGATCATCCTGAGACATATACTGTAGAAAAATAAAAGATCCGTTCACTTCTATCCATGAATAAGAACAGATATCCAGTGTCAGACTGGCCCACAACAGGACCAGAGGGTCTCCAGCTTTAGAACCTGCACTACCACTGACTGACATGTAATTTCTCACTGGTTCTTCATTGGTGGGCCCCCAGGATCATTTCCTCTGGTGGGTCCCAGATACCCCAATCTGACACTGGATGCTACAGTATATCCTGCTGGCCGGATGCCATACAGCCGCCACACACAAGTTTTTACCTAAAGAAAAGTTGGCGGTCCAGCAATCGGGGCATGAAAATGAACGACCAGTCTCAAGCATGCTCGAGTCGTGCTCATGTCTATAGGTCACGTGAAAAACAGTGATTGCATAAAAAAGAAAAAGAAACACAGCATAAAATCACAAGTAATTATTATAACTGTAGACTAGGGTTGAGCGGAGATGCCGAACTGTTAGGTTTTGGCAACATTCTCCGAACCCAAACTCTTGGCATTTGACTCCTGTCATCTGGAGAAGTTAGATGTTCCCCTAGAGAGTCCTGGACACCATGGATACAGCCATAGGCCATAGACTGTGTCAATGTTTTTCTGCAGCCCTAGGGCGGCATCCAACTTCTTCAGATGCCGGGAGTCAAATGCCAAGAGTTCGGGTTCGGAGAATGTTGCCGAACCGAAACAGTTTGGTAACTCCACTCAACACTACTGCAAACTAATAAAAGTACATAGTATCTAACTTGTGATTTAGGCCCAAAGGAAATTGTGTCCTCTAGTCCTCTGTGCATGGCTGACACGTGACTCTCTACCCCCATGGCTGGCAGCACCTCACTGAAGCTTTTGTGCCTGTCTTTGAAGTGTTTACAGACATTAGAGAGGTTACATCTGGGATTACCGTCATTAACCTTGCTACCAATTTAAGTAGGTTGAAGCATGAAGTCCTTGCCCTGAGCGATAGCAGAAGAAAGGTCGTTTTTGTTCTGCAATGGCTACTCTGTTCACACTGTCCACCACAGTTCTGTACCCGGTGTGTGGGCCACCTTTTCCTTCTGGTTTTATTCCGGTGTGATGCCTATTCCTTAACCCATGTATAAGAGGGAGCTCCGAAAAGTGATCACCACTCATAGATCTCATATTGAAAGTTCACCTGGATTGGTGGTAGACGTCAGTGTCAGATAAGTGAATCAGATTGATAACATAGCTTGTGAAGTTTATCTCTTTAGTGGGGCTCAGGAGTCAAATGGATCATGGACATGTCAATTCTTTGGGCAGATTCCACTAGAGAAATCCCATAGAAGTCATTGGGGCTTGAATTTCTGCTTTCCGCTCGTAGAAGGTCAGACTATCTGGTCACACATTTCCGTAATACACAATTTACCTGGGAGCTAAGAACGCTCCCACTACTCTCACACACCTTACAAAACAAGCCGAGAAAGAGAGTGTAAAGAGCAGGGAAGACCTTTAAGTGCCCAACATAGAGATATCACCCATCTTTGTCAAGAGGTCCAGTTACCAATATGTTTTTTTTCTATTTAGTTTTATCTTTTCTCTCTTTTTTTTTTTTTTTTTTTTTATCTATAACGTCTTTTAAAACAAACACAGAAAGATGTAGTTTTTCTGTCAGGTGTTTTCCCGAGTCCGACAGATTCTGATAAATCACATTGTCTTTGGGCTTTTAGGTCAGTTAGAAGCGATTGATTCTCCTCGGGATTATGATGTTACCATCGATGGAACATTTCATTGTTGTCATCATTGACGTTGGGTCCATCAGTGATTGGTGGGAGAAGGTTTATTAGTTATCTAACAGGAGACTGAAGAGGCAACAGCCTAGGAAGTCTTCATTCATGGATGTGAGAGTGAGATGAACAGTAAAAGATCCCAACGTTGTACCATGTGGATTTCCATGGTGGCAATGTCACCTGTCCTCGATGGAGCTTACAGACCCATTTTCAGGTCTCAATAAAATATAATATAAATGACCCAGAACCAAGTGTACAGAAATAAAATGTACCTACAAGTATGGATTTTCCCAAAAGATTTGGACTCGTGGTGAGAGACTGGAGAACCGTAGAGAAGCTTATGGGAACATGAGGTGGACCTACAAATGCCACATCAGTGATGACCATGGTTGAATCCGCATCGCTAGTAGTTACTCTATCCCATACCATTGGAGTCATAACACTGACCTATCAACAATTTCCATCAGGTTGATCCTGCAGCCCTTTCTGTAGACTCCATGGGCAGTGGTGGACTTGACAAGGATCCCTTACACTAGACCAGGGGCGGGCTGGGCAGGGGGGCAGGGTGGCATATGCCCCCCGGGCCGGTCCCCCCACTACACCTAAGGGCCGCGGCGTCCGGATGTTGCTAGGGCCGCTCTGCCACTTTAATTCTTTCCACAGTAAGTGCGGCCGCTGCACTCACTCTCTAGCAGTCAGCAGCGGTGACAGAACGCCGCGCTGACTCTGCCTCACACTTCACTTTGCTCATTGGTGGAGCAGGCAGCCTGTTCCATCACTGAGCAAAGAGAAGTGCACAGCCCATGGAGGAGGACGCCTGCCGGGAGAAGAGCCGCCCACCGCCCGACTGGTATCTGGGGAGGGGGCCTGGGTTGTGGGGAGCGGGTCTGGGGGGGTTACTGTATAGTACTGGGGTCTGTAAGACACCACCACAATACAGTAGCCTAGGGCTGGCTGGAGCAGGGGACACTCACCTCCCTGTCTGGGCAGCCAGTGTTTCCTCCGTGATTCTGCAGTGTGATTAGCCCTGCCTGCTCCTCTCTGCTCTGGTCAGACCTAATCAGAAGAGGCCAGAACAGCAGAGAAGCATGGACCAGCTTGTGAAGTAAGTATATGGGGGGGGGGGGGGGGGGCATTGTGCTTTGTCCTATCTACAACATTTGACTCTCCAGTTATTGCATAACTACAACTACCATTATATCCTGGTGGCAGGACATGATAGGAGTTGTAGTTTGGCAACAGCTGAGGAGTCACTGGTTAGGAAGCAATAATTTAGGTAGAGTTTAGGTAGTGTTCTCCAACCTGTGACTGCTCAGTTAGTGAAACACTACAACTCCCATCATGCCCTTCTAGCAGGAGATAATGGGGATGGTAGTTTAGGAACAGCAGGAGGGTCACATGTTGGAGAACACCACACAAAATAAACTGTACCCCTAAATCAATGCTTCCTAACAGTGGCTCCTCAGTTGTTACAAAACTACAACCCCTATCATGCCCTGCTGGCAGGATATAATGGGGGTTGTAGTTAATTAACTGCAGAAGGGTCAGATGTTGGAGAAATTACACTAAATAAACTGTACCCATAAATCATTGCTTCCTATCCAGGCGCTCCTCAAGTGTTACCAAACTACAACTATTATCATGTCCTGCTTGCATAATGGAAGTTGTAGTTTACGAACATCTGAGGAGCCACTGGTTGGGAAGCAATGATTTAGGGGGCTCCGTGGTACGTTACATTAGGGGGTCAGTGGTACAGTACATTAGAGAGGACAGTGGTACAGTACATTAGAGGGGACAGTGGTATAGTGCATTAGAGGGGTCAGTGGTACAATACATAGAGGACAGTGGTACAGTACATTAGAGAGGACAGTGGCACAGTACATTAGAGGGGACAGTAGTACAGTACATTAGAGAGGACAGTGGCACAGTACATTAGAGGGGACAGTGGTACAGTACATTAGAGAGGACAGTGGTACAGTACATTAGAGGGGACAGTGGTACAGTACATTAGAGGGGACAGTGGTACAGTACATTAGAGGGGACAGTGGTACAGTACATTAGAGAGGACAGTGGTACAGTACATTAGAGAGGACAGTGGTACAGTACATTAGAGAGGACAGTGGTACAGTACATTAGAGGGGACAGTGGTACAGTACAATAGGGGGGACAGTAGTACAGTACATTAGAGGGGACAGTGGTACAGTGCATTAGAGAGGACAGTGGTACAGTACATTAGAGAGGACAGTGGTACAGTACATAGAGGACAGTGGTATAGTGCATTAGAGGGGACAGTGGTATAGTACATTAGAGGGGACAGAAGGACAGTACATTAGAGGGGTCAGTGGTACAGTGCATTAGAGAGGACAGTGGTACAGTACATTAGAGAGGACAGTGGTACAGTACATAGAGGACAGTGGTATAGTGCATTAGAGGGGACAGTGGTATAGTACATTAGAGGGGACAGAAGGACAGTACATTAGAGGGGACAGTGGTACAGTACAATAGGGGGGACAGTAGTACAGTACATTAGAGGGGACAGTGGTACAGTACATTAGAGAGGACAGTGGTACAGTACATTAGAGAGGACAGTGGTACAGTACATAGAGGACAGTGGTACAGTACATTAGAGAGGACAGTGGTACAGTACATAGAGGACAGTGGTATAGTGCATTAGAGGGGACAGTGGTACAGTACATTAGAGGGAACAGTGGTACAGTACATAGAGGACAGTGGTACAGTGCATTAGAGGGGACAGTGGTTCAGTACATTAGAGAGTACAGTGGTACAGAACATTACAGGGACAGTGGTACAGTACATTAGAGGGAACAGTGGTACAGTACATTAGAGAGGACAGTGGTACAGTACATTAGAGGGAGCAGTGGTACAGTACATAGAGGACAGTGGTATAGTACATTAGAGAGGACAGTGGTACAGTACATTAGAGAGGACAGTGGTACAGTGCATTAGAGGGAACAGTGGACAGTACATTAGAGAGGACAGTGGTACAGTACATTAGAGAGGACAGTGGTACAGTGCATTAGAGGGAACAGTGGTACAGTACATAGAGGACAGTGGTATAGTGCATTAGAGGGGACAGTGGTACAGTACATTAGAGAGGACAGTGGTACAGTGCATTAGAGGGGACAGTGGTACAGTACATTAGAGGACAGTGGTATAGTGCATTAAAGGGGACAGTGGTACAGTACATTAGAGAGGACAGTGGCACAGTACATTAGGGGGTGATTGGGACAGTACATTAGAGAGGACAGTGACACAGTACATTAGAGGGGACAGTGGTACAGTACATTAGGACCGACATTGGTACAGTACATTAGAGGACAGTGGTACAGTACATTAGAGGGGGCAGTGGTACAGTACATTAGAGGGGACATTGGTACAGTAAATAAGAGGGGACAGTGGTACAGTACATTAGAGGACAGTGGCACAGTACATTAGAGAGGACAGCGGTACAGTACATTAGAGGGGACAGTGGCACAGTACATAAGAGGGGACAGTGGTACAGTACATTAGAGAGGACAGTGGTACAGTACATTAGAGGACAGGGGTACAGTACATTAGAGAGGACAGTGGTACAGTACATTAGAGGACAGTGGTACAGTACATTAGAGGACAGGGGTACAGTACATTAGAGAGGACAGTGGTACAGTACATTAGAGGACAGTGGTACAGTACATTAGAGAGGACAGTGGTACAGTACATTAGAGAGGACAGTGGTACAGTACATTAGAGAGGACAGTAGTACAGTACATTAGAGGCGACAGTAGTACAGTACATAGAGGACAGTGGTATAGTGCATTAGAGAGGACAGTGGTACAGTACATTAGAGAGGACAGTGGTATAGTACATTAGAGGGAACAGTGGTACAGTACATAGAGGACAGTGGTACAGTGCATTAGAGGGGACAGTGGTTCAGTACATTAGAGAGGACAGTGGTACAGAACATTACAGGGACAGTGGTACAGTACATTAGAGGGAACAGTGGTACAGTACATTAGAGAGGACAGTGGTACAGTACATTAGAGGGAACAGTGGTACAGTACATAGAGGACAGTGGTATAGTACATTAGAGAGGACAGTGGTACAGTACATTAGAGAGGACAGTGGTACAGTGCATTAGAGGAAACAGTGGACAGTACATTAGAGAGGACAGTGGTACAGTACATTAGAGAGGACAGTGGTACAGTGCATTAGAGGGAACAGTGGTACAGTACATAGAGGACAGTGGTATAGTGCATTAGAGGGGACAGTGGTACAGTACATTAGAGAGGACAGTGGTACAGTGCATTAGAGGGGACAGTGGTACAGTACATTAGAGGACAGTGGTATAGTGCATTAAAGGGGACAGTGGTACAGTACATTAGAGAGGACAGTGGCACAGTACATTAGGGGGTGATTGGGACAGTACATTAGAGAGGACAGTGACACAGTACATTAGAGGGGACAGTGGTACAGTACATTAGGACCGACATTGGTACAGTACATTAGAGGGGGCAGTGGTACAGTACATTAGAGGGGACATTGGTACAGTAAATAAGAGGGGACAGTGGTACAGTACATTAGAGGACAGTGGCACAGTACATTAGAGAGGACAGCGGTACAGTACATTAGAGGGGACAGTGGCACAGTACATAAGAGGGGACAGTGGTACAGTACATTAGAGAGGACAGTGGTACAGTACATTAGAGGACAGGGGTACAGTACATTAGAGAGGACAGTGGTACAGTACATTAGAGGACAGTGGTACAGTACATTAGAGGACAGGGGTACAGTACATTAGAGAGGACAGGGGTACAGTACATTAGAGAGGACAGTCGTACAGTACATTAGAGGACAGTGGTACAGTACATTAGAGAGGACAGTGGTACAGTACATTAGAGAGGACAGTAGTACAGTACATTAGAGGCGACAGTAGTACAGTACATAGAGGACAGTGGTATAGTGCATTAGAGAGGACAGTGGTACAGTACATTAGAGAGGACAGTGGTACAGTACATTAGAGGCGACAGTAGTACAATACATTAGGGGGGTCAGTGGTACAGTACATTAGAGAGGACAGTGGTACAGTATATTAGAGGATAGTTGGGGGGGCAGTGGTACAGTACATTAGGGGGGGTCAGTGGTACAGTACATTAGAGGACAGTGTTGTGGGGGGGAATGGTACTATTTATTATAGACAGTTCATAAGAGGCACAGTTTATCTAGGGGACAGTAGTACAGTTCATTAGGACAAATGGGTGCTATTCACTTAGCACAAGGAGAGGGTGGGGCTAACTGCAGATGGGGACACAAAGGGGGGCCTAACTAAAGATGAGGGCAAAGACAGGGGGCACAATTACAGATGGGGAACAAATAGGGGGTCTCATTACATATACAGGCATGAAGAAGGGACCTAACTTTAAAAAGAGGCACAGAAAAGGGAAGTGACTACAGATTGGTCTTTAAAGAAGTTCCTGTTACTGTTTAGGGGCACTATGATGGAGAGTTTGTATAAAAGTGGGTAAAGGTGCTGTAAAAGTAAGGTGCTGAAGATGTTTGTCTGGCAGATACTGCTGAGATGATTTGTGGTTGGAAGAATTATTCATGATCGAAAAGAAAAGGAAACCTGACCGACTCAGAAAACGTCATCTGTGAGTCACTGGATGTGTTTGCACTGTACTTATATGGTATACAGAGCTTGTGTACAGCTGGTATCTACCGCTATTTGGTCACCGTATGGGGTAATATTGGCCCCTGTGTGGTGGAGTGTAGTACCAGTATAGTAGTAATGCTCGTGGTGTGACGGTATTAAGTAACCTTTTATAATGTAGTTACTATGTGATTGTAGTATGTGGTCATGGTATGGCGGTATTATTTGCCCCTTGTATACTGATATTATTGGTTATATAAGTATACAGGATTTGGTCAGTAATAGTATGATGTCCATGTCCATACAAGGTATAATCCAAGCCAGAGCAGATTAAATTCTGGCCTTACATAAAAATCCTGGGGCGGCAGAGGTTGGAGGAACATAAAAAAGAATCTATACTTACCCGTCCCTGTGCCCCTGCAGTACAGGTTCACCACCTCTCTCACAGCTACTGTTATCCTGCTCCTCCCATTCCTGCATTGTCAAGTCCGGCAGGAAGTACCCGCTCGCCCCAGTGCGTGACGTTGCAGGACCAGGAGCTGCAGGAACCAGTCTGTGAGCAGTGACGCTGCACTGCGGAGGCATTGGGACAAGTATGGATTCTTTATTATGTTCCCCTCACCCCCGGTCGGCTTGGGATGTTTAGGTTCGGCCCTGGCGAATATCCGCTACTCATGGGCCACTGCTGTGTACTTGCCCCCCAGGCTAAAGTTTGCCAGCCAGCCCCTGCACTAGACACATGGCTAATGGCTCCTGGACAATGGTTCAGATTGAGAACCCCCTCCTCTGATATGTTTAGCAAACCCTGCATCATGGCTGCCCCCATTCTTTCTTTAGGGGTTTAGTTCGTAACTGAGCTCTAGGATGTGATCCTTGTATTCAGTCACTGACCCGTTGCTACAAATATTAGTATTAAGGAACTAGGCCTGAGCCTTAGGAAGTAGGGTGTGCATTAACCACAAGCACTTTGTACCTACTATCAGCTTAACACCAAGAGTGAATGAAGTAATGGTGGGACCTGGGGACCTGCCAGGTCTCATAGATACTCCAACCACGGCCACTAATATAGCCACAAAGGAAAAGTAGGGTCACATCTATAATGTTTCCAAATGGCTCTTCACTATAATACAACTGGGCTTCACCTATAGGATTTACCTATCCTAGGTCCTAAGTGTAGCTCCCAGCACCCAGCTATCCCCCAGTTCTTACAGTAGAGCCAACCAGTATAGCAAGCAGCTAGTCAAAACAAGGATTCCAGGGTTGGCATCTGGATTACCAGGGCTGTCAGGACTAGTCTGCCACAGTGCTCTCTTCTGCCACCTCTGTCAGGAACTGTCCAGAGCAGGAGAGGTTTTCTATGGGGATTTGCTGCTGCTCTGGACAGATCCTGACATGGACAGAGGTGGCAGCAGAGAGCACTGTGGCAGACTTGAAAGAATACACCACATACAGCAGCTGACAAGTACTAAAAGACTGGAGATATTCTAATAGATGTAAATTACAAATCTCTGGCACTTTCTGGCACCAGTTGATTAGAAAGAAAAAAAATTGGGTGGTGAACTACTCCTTTAAGCTATAATCCGCACAGTCCTGCAGCCAGTGAGGATAATCAATGGGAACTCACTCTAACCCAATCCAGGGCTGACAGTAAGGATAACTGATCCAGAGTAATTGATCAGCTGTGAAACCATTGCTAACCACTGCCTGAAACACACTGGAGAAGGCAGACCAGCTGATCCCTGATCTGTGCTGGTCGGATCCCTGTCCTGTGCTCGGCCTCCTCAGTGCGGATTATTGGGCTTTATTAGCCATTGTTTATCAGGAGCCATTGAGCTCCTGAGGTTGCGGATACGCTGAGCCTGATCTGTATATAGCGGATCCCTGATCTGTATATAGCGGATCCCTGATCTGTGCAGTGCGGATCCCTGTCCTGTTCTTGGCCTCCTCGGTGCGGATTATTGGGCTTTATTAGCCATTGTTTATCAGGAGCCATTGAGCTCCTGAGGCTGTGGATACGCTGAGCCTGATCTGTATATAGCGGATCCCTGATCTGTATATAGCGGATCCCTGATCTGTGCAGTGCGGATCCCTGTCCTGTGCTCGGCCTCCTCGGTGCGGATTATTGGGCTTTATTAGCCATTGTTTATCAGGAGCCATTGAGCTCCTGAGGCTGCGGATACGCTGAGCCCGACCTGTTATCCCATTCTGCTTATGGAGGATTTTCTGTATATCTGACAGTTCTGGATAAAACCTGCTCAGTATAGAAGAAATAATGCTGACCTCTCCCGCGCCGCATCAGCGAATCTACGAATGAGGAACAAGAAATGTCAGAAAGCGGAAAATCTCATTCTATTGCCCCAAACAATAAGCTGTCACCGGAAGACTGCTAAAGATGGATGAAATCTATTATAAGGCGTCGGATTGTAGATAACGTTACTGGTGTACGAGTCTATCCACCAGGACAGACCAGGCTGCACGAATACGTACAGAAATGGCGCAAAACGGGCAAAAACAGAGGGTGAAGCAGAGAAAAGAAACATGGGCTCTATGTGGTTTATATAAAGAAAGAACAGAGATCAGAGGGGAGGGGGACGTCTATGGGGCAGTGACGTGACAGGACGCCATACTACATGTAACCCACAGGGGGGGAAGGGTTAATCACACTGACGTCAGGGGTAATGTAATGTACAAGATAGATCTACACTAATGACTATCACTCACAGGATTCTAATGTAAGGAAAGGGTTAACTCCGAGCAGTCAGCATCTTATACATGAGGATTACTGGGAGGGCGAGTGTCCCCGGGAGATGTCTGTGTCACCAGCTCTAATAGTAATTGTGGTGTATTATATGTTATCTATCTCCTATCTATCTATCTATCTATCTATCTATCTATCTATCTATCTCCTATCTATCTCCTATCTATCTATCTATCTATCTATCTATCTATCTATCTATCTATCTCCAATCTATCTATCTCCTATCTATCTATCTCCTATCTATCTATCTCCTATCTATCTATCTATCGATCTATTATCTATCTATCTATCTCCTATCTATCCATCTATCTCCTATCTATCTATCTCCTATCTATCTATCTATCTATCTATCTATCTATCTATCTCCTATCTATCTCCTATCTATCTCCTATCTATCTATCTATCTATCTATCTATCTATCTATCTATCTATCTCCTATCTATCTATCTATCTATCTATCTATCTATCTCCTATCTATCTATCTATCTATCTATCTCCTATCTATCTCCTATCTATCTATCTCCTATCTATCTATCTCCTATCTATCTATCTATCTATCTATCTATCTATCTATCTATCTATCTATCTCCTATCTATCTCCTATCTATCTATCTATCTATCTATCTATCTATCTATCTATCTATCTATCTATCTATCTCTCTATCTCCCATCTCTCTATCTATCTATCTATCTATCTCCTATCTATCTATCTCCTATCTATCTATCTATCTATCTATCTATCTATCTATCTATCTCCTATCTATCTATCTATCTATCTATCTATCTATCTATCTATCTCCTATCTATCTATCTATCTATCTATCTATCTATCTATCTCCTATCTATCTATCTATCTATCTATCTATCTATCTATCTATCCCCTATCTATCTATCTATCTATCTATCTATCTATCTATCTCCTATCTATCTATCTATCTATCTATCTATCTATCTATCTATCTCCTATCTATCTCCTATCTATCTATCTATCTATCTATCTATCTATCTATCTATCTATCTCCTATCTATCTATCTATCTATCTATCTATCTATCTATCTATCTATCTATCTCCAATCTATCTATCTATCTATCTATCTATCTCCTATCTATCTCCTATCTATCTCCTATCTATCTATCTATCTATCTATCTATCTCCTATCTATCTATCTATCTATCTATCTATCTATCTATCTATCTATCTATCTATCTCCTATCTATCTATCTATCTCCTATCTATCTATCTCCTATCTATCTATCTATCTATCTATCTATCTATCTATCTCCAATCTATCTATCTATCTATCTATCTATCTATCTATCTATCTATCTATCTATCTCCTATCTATCTCCTATCTATCTATCTATCTCCTATCTATCTATCTATCTATCTATCTATCTATCTCCTATCTATCTATCTATCTATCTATCTATCTATCTATCTATTTCCTATCTATCTATCTATCTATCTATCTCCTATCTATCTATCTATCTATCTATCTATCTATCTATCTATCTATCTATCTATCTATCTATCTATCTATCTATCTATCTCCTATCTATCTCCTATCTATCTATCTATCTATCTCCTATCTATCTATCTATCTATCATCTATCTATCTATCTATCTATCTATCTCCTATCTATCTCCTATCTATCTCCTACCTATCTATCTATCTCCTATCTATCTCCTACCTATCTATCTATCTCCTATCTATCTATCTATCTATCTATCTATCTATCTATCTCCTATCTATCTATCTATCTATCTATCTATCTATCTATCTATCTATCTATCTATCTATCTATGTTTGTTCTATTTTCGCCCCCTTCCTCTCTCCTGACATCTTGGTCTCCTCTATGGATATACTCGGAGTTCCCTGCGGTAATACAGAACAGGGGGCAGAGGGCTCCGCTTTGTATCTTGCTCCAGTTCTCATCACAAGGGCCGGAAAATGTCAACTGAAATGCTGCATTGTGTGAATCTCAGCAGATCCCCTATAGCAGTACAGATATAACTGTATACACCCCCCCCCCTCCCTATCTAGTCTATATCCCCTATAGCAGTACAGATATAAATGTATACACCTCCCCCTCCCTCCCTAGTCTATATCCCCTATAGCAGTACAGATATAAATGTATACACCTCCCCCTCCCCCTATCTAGTCTATATCCCCTATAGCAGTACAGATATAAATGTATACCCCTCCCCCTCCCTCCCTAGTCTATATCCCCTATAGCAGTACAGATATAAATGTATACACCTCCCCCTCCCCCTATCTAGTCTATATCCCCTATAGCAGTACAGATATAAATGTATACACCTCCCCCTCCCCCTATCTAGTCTATATCCCCTATAGCAGTACAGATATAAATGTATACACCTCCCCCTCCCCCTATCTAGTCTATATCCCCTATAGCAGTACAGATATAAATGTATACCCCTCCCCCTCCCTCCCTAGTCTATATCCCCTATAGCAGTACAGATATAAATGTATACACCTCCCCCTCCCCCTATCTAGTCTATATCCCCTATAGCAGTACAGATATAAATGTATACACCCCCCCCCCATCTAGTCTATATCTCCTATAGCAGTACAGATATAAATGTATACCCCTCCCCCTCCCTCCCTAGTCTATATCCCCTATAGCAGTACAGATATAAATGTATACCCCTCCCCCTCCCTCTCTAGTCTATATCCCCTATAGCAGTACAGATATAAATGTATACCCCTCCCCCTCCCTCCCTAGTCTATATCCCCTATAGCAGTACAGATATAAATGTATACCCCTCCCCCTCCCTCCCTAATCTATATCCCCTATAGCAGTACAGATATAAATGTATACCCCTCCCCCTCCCTCTCTAGTCTATATCCCCTATAGCAGTACAGATATAAATGTATACCCCTCCCCCTCCCTCCCTAGTCTATATCCCCTATAGCAGTACAGATATAAATGTATACCCCCCCCCCCCCACACACACACACACACACACACAATGTCTATACCCCCGTACAGTGTAAATACCAGAAATATTTCATCTCTATTGTTCATCACGGGTGCTGCTATGTAGTGCTAACCCTGGAGGTGGGGTAACTCTCACCTGGGTTCAACCTTGCCTACGCCAGGGATCAAAACTAGACAGGACTATCCAACACCAGGATTAGTCTGCAGTGGAGCAAAATGCACAGAGCTGAAGTACTCCATTGGATCTTGCTCGGCTTACTCGGGTAATCTTGAGAGGTTAGCTTCACCCAGTAGTTCCAGCTTGGGGCGCATACTACCAAACCTCATACATAGCTTGTTTGGCAAAAGGCGGTCGTCTTCTTCTTCACCACTTATTCTAATCGTCAGGGCCGTCTTACCCATTGGGCATGGTAGGCGGCTGCCCGGGGGCCCTTGCGTCCTAGGGGGCCCCTGCCCGCTGTCACAGCGGGCAGGGGCCCCCTAGGACGCAAGGGTCCCCAGGCTGCCGCCTCCCATGCCCAATAGGTAAGACGGCCCTGCGCGCCCCCCCTTCCCCTTCTCTTGCGACCGCAAGCACTTTCTTGCTTGCAGTCGCAAGAGGAAATCCGGCCCCGGCTGATGCGTCGCTCCCTGGGGGATTCTCCGGTAGCGCACGCATCAGGAACCTCAGTGCGCGTCGCTGGTGCTTCCTGTACCGGAAGTCCCGGCCTGGGCGCACACTGAGCTTCCGGATGTGTGCGCTCCCTGAGAATCCCCCGGGGAGCGACGCATCAGCCGGGGGCAGAAGAGGAGAGGAAGCAGCGACGGGGGAGCGCTGGTAGGTGAGTTGGGTGTTTGTTTTTTTTATCTGCTGTGCAGGGGGCCATCTATAAGGGGGGAATACGGGGGAGCCATCTATAGGGGGGATACAGGGGGGAGCCATCTATAGGGGGGGATACAGGGGGGAGCCATCTATAGGGGGGATACAGGGGGAGCCATCTATAGGGGGGGTACAGGGGGGGAGCCATCTATAGGGGGGATACAGGGGGAAGCCATCTATAGGGGGGGATACAGGGGGGAGCCATCTATAGGGGGGATACAGGGGGGAGCCATCTATAGGGGGGGATACAGGGGGGAGCCATCTATAGGGGGGATACAGGGGGAGCCATCTATAGGGGGGGATACAGGGGGAGCCATCTATAGGGGGGATACAGGGGGGAGCCATCTATAGGGGGGATACAGGGGGGAGCCATCTATAGGGGGGGATACAGGGGGGAGCCATCTATAGGGGGGGATACAGGGGGGAGCCATCTATAGGGGGGATACAGGGGGGAGCCATCTATAGGGGGGATACAGGGGGGAGCCATCTATAGGGGGGATACAGGGGGGAGCCATCTATAGGGGGGGATACAGGGGGGAGCCATCTATAGGGGGGGATACAGGGGGGAGCCATCTATAGGGGGGGATACAGGGGGAGCCATCTATAGGGGGGGATACAGGGGGAGCCATCTATAAGGGGGGAATACGGGGGAGCCATCCATAGGGGGGATACAGGGGGGAGCCATCTATAGGGGGGATACAGGGGGGAGCCATCTATGGGGGGGATACAGGGGGAGCCATCTATAGGGGGGATACAGGGGGGAGCCATCTATAGGGGGGATACAGGGGGGAGCCATCTATAGGGGGGATACAGGGGGGAGCCATCTATAGGGGGGATACAGGGGGGAGCCATCTATAGGGGGGATACAGGGGGGAGCCATCTATAAGGGGGGAATACGGGGGAGCCATCTATAGGGGGGATACAGGGGGGAGCCATCTATAGGGGGGGGATACAGGGGGAGCCATCTATAAGGGGGGAATACGGGGGCGCCATCTATAGGGGGGATACAGGGGGGAGCCATCTATAGGGGGGGATACAGGGGGGAGCCATCTATAGGGGGGGATACAGGGGGGAGCCATCTATAGGGGGGGATACAGGGGGAGCCATCTATAGGGGGGGATACAGGGGGAGCCATCTATAAGGGGGGAATACGGGGGAGCCATCCATAGGGGGGATACAGGGGGGAGCCATCTATGGGGGGGATACAGGGGGAGCCATCTATAGGGGGGATACAGGGGGGAGCCATCTATAGGGGGGATACAGGGGGGAGCCATCTATAGGGGGGATACAGGGGGGAGCCATCTATAGGGGGGATACAGGGGGGAGCCATCTATAGGGGGGATACAGGGGGGAGCCATCTATAAGGGGGGAATACGGGGGAGCCATCTATAGGGGGGATACAGGGGGGAGCCATCTATAGGGGGGGATACAGGGGGAGCCATCTATAAGGGGGGAATACGGGGGCGCCATCTATAGGGGGGATACAGGGGGGAGCCATCTATAGGGGGGATACAGGGGGGAGCCACCTATAGGGGGGGAATAAGGGGGAGACATCTATAGGGGGGAATACGGGGGGGAGCCATCTATAGGGGGGATACAGGGGGGAGCCATCTATAGGGGGGCATACAGGGGGAGCCATCTATAAGGGGGGAATACGGGGGCGCCATCTATAGGGGTTGATACAGGGGGGAGCCATCTATAGGGGGGGTACAGGGGGAGCCATCTATAGGGGGGGATACAGGGGGGAGCCATCTATAGGGGGGGATACAGGGGGAGCCATCTATAGGGGGGATACAGGGGGAGCCATCTATAGGGGGGATACAGGGGGGAGCCATATACAGGGGGGAGCCATCTATAGGGGGGGTACAGGGGGAGCCATCTATAGGGGGGATACAGGGGGGAGCCATCTATAGGGGGGGATACAGGGGGGAGCCATCTATAGGGGGGGATATAGGGGGAGCCATCTATAGGGGGGATACAGGGGGAGCCATCTATAGGGGGGGATACAGGGGGGAGCCATCTATAGGGGGGATACAGGGGGAGCCATCTATAGGGGGGGATACAGGGGGGAGCCATCTATAGGGGGAATACAGGGGGGAGCCATCTATAGGGGGGGATACAGGGGGGAGCCATCTATAGGGGGGATACAGGGGGGAGCCATCTATACGAGAGGGGGGGGATACAGGGGGGAGCCATCTATAGGGGGGGGATACAGGGGGGAGCCATCTATACAAGGGGGGGATACAGGGGGGAGCCATCTATACGAGAGGGGGGGGGGATACAGGGGGGAGCCATCTATAGGGGGGGGATACAGGGGGGAGCCATCTATACAAGGGGGGGATACAGGGGGGAGCCATCTATAAGGGGGGATACAGGTGGGAGCCATCTATATTAGGGGGGGATACGGGGGGATACAGGGGGGAGCCATCTATAGGGGGGGGATACAGGGGGGAGCCATCTATACAAGGGGGGGGGGTAACAGGGGGGAGCCATCTATAAGGGGGGAATACGAGGGAGCCATCTATAAGGGGGTAATACAGGGGGAGCTATCTATAAGGGGCCAATACAGATGTGCAGTGTGTAGAGAGATGAGGATGGTGACAGAGTGTGGAGCCTAATATGTCTGTCTGGCAGATTCTGTGGATTCGTGGCTTGGAGAAGTTCTCATAACGGCACAGGGCAAATGGAAAAGAAGATGAAAAGGGAAGAACTCCGATCAGAGAAGACGTCTCATGTGAGTCACTTGATGTATCTGCACTGTAATGTATATGGTGTACAGAACCTGTGTAGAGCTGGGTACCTCTATATGACTGGATGAGGTGATAGTGATCTGTGTACAGTGGATTAGTCAGTAGCAGCGGTGGTGTTAGTCAGTATGCGGTGGTAATATTTGTTGCTTGTTATCTGGCATATATATAGAGAAGGGCAAAACAACATGTCTCATATAGACAGAGGAGCAACAACATGACTATTATATTATATATGAGACATGTTGTTTCCCTGTATATTGTATTATACAGTATACATACAGGGAAACAACATGGTTCTCATATATAATAGTCATGTTGTTGCCCCTCTGTATATATGAGACATGTTGCACTGGTGTGACAATAAACCCTGCAGATTGCTGTTGGAAGTGCTGTCTCCATTGCGTTTTTTGGATACTTTGAAGCCAACCTGGTCTGGTTTGGTGCGGCACGCACGCACGGTTGTTTTTTGTTTTTGCGCTGCTGAAAGACTGTATTGTGAATTAAAGTTTATGTTAACAATAATTAGTATTCTTTATTGTACGTAATTGTACTGGCTAGGGGCGGGGTTGCAAAGATGGGGGGGGGTTTGATGGCGGCGGCCGCGGGGGGTGGGGCCCAATTCGCACCTCTGCCCAGGGGCCCATAATGCTGTTAAGATGGCCCTGCTAATCGTGAGTACGAGAGTTTTCTGCTTCTTCTAGACAAAGTCACTACAACCCATCCTGGCTGAGTACTGTACTACTTAAGCAAAGACCCCATGACACCCCCCCCCCCCCCCCCAACCTACTTAACTCAGCTATACTACTTCACCTCTTACCCACACTTTAAGCAGCCGTTCTCTACCCTCCATCAAGAGAAAGGACGTTGTATTTTTGTGATTATTTTTGGTCCTCTTTACCTTTTAAAAGTCTTAACTGTGTTGCACTGAAGATTCTAAGTAAAGCTATAGTTTGGTTAAATGCTGGACTCACGCATTGTGCTTCCCCTTATAAAGCCCAGTGCCAGTGTGTCTGGAGGTGGGTATCACCACTCCTGGCCACCATGACATATCACACCAGCTAGCCCTCTACTGTGACCACTCAGCAATCCCAGGCTACGGCGCCTTATCCACTGGAGCAAGGGAATCACCCTCAAGGCAGTGAGGAAGGTGCTAGAACCACTATGCTCCACTCCACCTCTATGTCAAAGCTCGAGCACAAACATTACGCTCCTTGACCGATGTACACTTACTGGTAGCTGCCCATTGGGTTCCTAAGATATAGGCTACCCTCTACTAACAGCATGGCCTCTTTCTAGGGTGAGAGCGCCTACCCTCTACTAACTGCATAGTCTCTCTCTAGGGTGAGAGCGCCTACCCTCTACTAACAGCATGGCCTTCCTCTAGTGTGAGAGCGCCTACCCTCTACTAACTGCATAGTCTCTCTCTAGGGTGAGAGCGGCTACCCTCTACTAACTGCATAGTCTCTCTCTAGGGTGAGAGCGGCTACCCTCTACTAACTGCATAGTCTCTCTCTAGGGTGAGAGCGCCTACCCTCTACTAACTACATAGTCTCTCTCTAGGGTGAGAGCGGCTACCCTCTACTAACTGCATAGTCTCTCTCTAGGGTGAGAGCGCCTACCCTCTACTAACTGCATGGCCTCTCTCTAGGGTGAGAGCGCCTACCCTCTACTAACTGCATAGTCTCTCTCTAGGGTGAGAGCGCCTACCCTCTACTAACTGCATAGTCTCTCTCTAGGGTGAGAGCAGCTACCCTCTACTAACTGCATAGTCTCTCTCTAGGGTGAGAGCGCCTACCCTCTCCCTCTACTAACAGCATAGTCTCTCTCTAGGGTGAGAGTGCCTACCCTCTACTAACAGCATAGTCTCTCTCTAGGGTGAGAGTGCCTACCCTCTACTAACAGCATAGTCTCTCTCTAGGGTGAGAGCAGCTACCCTCTACTAACTGCATAGTCTCTCTCTAGGGTGAGAGCGCCTACCCTCTACTAACTGCATAGTCTCTCTCTAGGGTGAGAGCGCCTACCCTCTACTAACTGCATAGTCTCTCTCTAGGGCCTCTACTAACAGCATGGCCTTTTCTTCTTGCTTACAGCCAATACAAATACAAACACATAATCAGGAAAAAACAGCATATAAACCGAAAAACAGCCTAAAGACATCAGAACGGGCCACAAATCAGCCCCTGTGGGTCACGTTGTGGGACACTGCATATACACAGTGATGTATATATATATATATGTGTGTTTTGTTTACGATTGGAGTTGGAGTCGTTATCTTGTACGTTGACACTCCAGCGTCATTGCTCATATCCCGTATCGTGTACGCAGCTCTCAATGTCATTTGTATAAACATTTTATGAAGTCAATGAGGCGGCGGTGAGCGTTCTCCTCCGCTCTGCCGCCGCTCTTATAGTTACATTGTCTTTCTAGGGGACTTAATTAAAAATGTTCTAGCAATGATCTGTCTGCGAGATAATTACCGAGCCCGACCTCATCCATCCTCCCAGCTCCCATCACACTCCTGAGATCTAAGACTCCGCACTTCTAACCATTGTGGAGGCCACAGAAAGATAAAGGGGGGCTGCCGTTGTCCTGGGGCATTGGGGGGGGGGGGGCTGCTATCATGGGGCATTGGGGGCGGGGTAGGCTGCCGCTATCCTGGGGCATTGGGGGGCTGCTGTTGTCATGGGGCATTGGGGAGGGGGGGGTGCCGCTATCATGAGGTATTGGGGGTCTGCTGCTATCATGGGGCAGTGGGGGGTGCCACTTTCATGGGGCGGTGGGGGGTGCCACTTTCATGGGGCATTGCTGCTGAAATAAGGGGCATCAGAGTATGGAGACTGATATGTGACTGGCATGGGGGAGTATTGAGGCCACCTTCGATATACTGAGACTAGGATGGGGGTATTATGGCGGTGTGGGAGACACTCTTCCCTTTTTGGTGGCACTGTAGCTGTTTCTTGGCAAACATGGGGTTTTCTGATTATAATGGTGGGTTTTGTAGTATACGTGGGGGGCAGTGTGGCTGTATTGGGGTCATTGTGGTTTCTATGAAGGTATTGTGGCTGTTATGGTGTAATGTAATTGGGAGAGGGGCCATTATGGTTGCCATGGGGCATTATAGCTGCCATGGGGCATTATGGTTGCCATGGGGCATTATGGCTGCCATGGGGGCATTGTGGATATAACTGGGGGCATTGTAGCTGCCATGGGGGCATTGTGGCTTTAACTGGGGACATGGTGGCATGTTTGGGAGGAATTTTGACTGGGCTAGGGGTATTAGGACTGGTGTAGGCGGCCTTCTTGAGGGCGCTGTAGTTGTATATTGGATGGGGGGCATTGTGGCTGTCCTGGGGGTATTGTGGCTGATGTAGGAGGCATCGTGTAGCTGTATATTGGCTGTCATCGGGTATCGTGGTTGGAATGGGGGGCAGTGGGAATGCCTTGGCAGCACACACTAATGAACAATATATTTTGTCCAGGGCAGATATAATGGACCAGGAAGGAGAGGGACTCCTGTCAGTGTATGACACTGTTATTTGGATGCCCTGTGTATGGGGGTTATAGTCAGCCATGGTCCATATATATATATATATATATATATATATATATATATATATATATATATGGTGAGCAGGATCGGGGACCTCAGGGCTCTACACCTTACACAGAAGGTCGTCACCTAGAATTAAACACAGCAGAGTCTTAAAGTGACAGTGACAGCTCAGACGATGATGGATTAGGCTGCACTGGGTGTACGGTGACACAACGTGGCGGTATGTACCATTATCCGTCATTGTCAATGATCTTGTAAGATGTTGATTAGAACATTTCATCTGAAGGCTTTATCCTCTCTACATGAAGAAGACGGATCACCCAGCGTCCCCGGCCCTCAGGAAATGTACGGGAGGAAGATGAGATGGTGTCAGTGCAGTCTGAGCACCCTGCGTATTACACCTGGGGGACCCCCACATACCTGTACTTTCTGAGGATAGTGCCACCTACATTAACCCTTCATAGTAGTGACAAGATGATATTACTTCTCTCATCGCCACGTGAGCCCCCTCCATAGTGTGTAGACATTTCTCGTTCTCTGCATTTTAGGGAGTGGGACCAGAAGTGTTTGCCCATAGGACACATACAGGGCTTCCTTATCCTTAATTCTCTGGCCAGTAACAACATAGCACCTACTCCTCTCTGCTATGTCAAATTATAAAACTTGTGAATGTGCACAGGACTAACAAGGCTGCACTGTGTTGAAGATTATACTATAGAGGGGGTGAAGGGGTTACTGATACACTTGGTTCTCAAGGTTCTATGTTAGCTGAAAGGAAAGAAGCAGTGACACAGCAAGGAAAGGGTTAGACTAAGCACTGGTGATAATAATAATGTTGACACACCTTCAGACTAAAAGGGGGTGTGTGTTGCATTCAGGAGGCAGCACTGTACACCGCCAGTTCTAGCTCTCCCCACCTAGGCTTACTGATGCACTGGGTCTGTAAGGTGCTGTCGCTATGTGAGCAGAAAGGAGAGAAACAGCATCACAGCAAGGAAAGGGTTACACTAAACACTGGTGATATGAATAACGATGACAAAACTGTAGACTAAAAGGAAGGGGGATTACATTCAGGAGGCAGCACTGTACACCGCCAGTTCTAGCTCTCCCCACCTAGGGTTACTGATGCGCTGGGTCTGCAGGGTATTGTGTGAGCAAAAAGGAAAGAAACAGCAGCATCACAGCAAGGAAAGGTTTACACTAAACACTGGTGATAAGAATGATGATGACAAAACTCTAGACTAAAAGGAAGGGGGATTACATTCAGGAGGCAGCACTGTACACTGCCATTTGTAGCTCTCCCCACCTAGGGTTACTGATGTGCTGGGTCTGCAAGGTGCTGTCGCTATGTGAGCAGAAAGGAAAGAAACAGCAGCATCAAAGCAAGGAAAGGGTTACACTAAACACTGGTGATACAAATGACAATGACAACAATGTAGACTAAAAGGAAAGGGGATTACACTCAGGAGGCAGAACTGTACACAGCCAGTTCTAGCTCTCCCCACCTAGGATTACTGATGCGCTGGGGCTTCAAGGTATTGTGTGAGCAAAAAGGAAAGAAACAGCATCATCACAGCAAGGAAAGAGTTACACTAAACACTGGTAATATGACAATAACAAAACTGCAAACTAAAATGAAGGGGGGATTACATTCAGGAGGCAGCACTGTACACCACCAGTTCTAGCTCTCCCCACCTAGGGTTACTGATGCGCTGGGGCTTCAAGGTATTGTGTGAGCAAAAAGGAAAGAAACAGCATCATCACAGCAAGGAAAGGGTTACACTAAACACTGGTAATATGACAGTAACAAAACTGCAAACTAAAATGAAGGGGGGATTACACTCAGGAGGCAGCACTGTACACCACCAGTTCTAGCTCTCCCCACCTAGGGGTTACTGATGTGCTGGGTCCGCAAGGTGCTGTGTGAGCAGAAAGGAAAGAAACAGCAGCATCAAAGCAAGGAAAGGGGTATACTAAACACTGGTGGTATAATTGATGATGGTAAAACTGCAAACTAAAAGGAAGGAGGGATTGCATTTAGGAGGCAGCACTGTGTAGCCCAAGTTATAGCTCCCCCCATCTCTTCCTTTTATAATCTGTACTAGGAAAAGCAAAGCTTAATACCAACTCATCAATATAAGAAGTGAGCGGGGTCCTGATAACACTGAGTAGTCGGAGGACTACTATGTTCTTCTAGCTTTTTGGTTGTTTAAGCTTTTCTTGACATTTTGTTTTTTATATTCAAGCCCAATCATGTAATGATCTGGTCTAGGAATGAACTCTAGCAGTGAGAATCCCGCCTTCCCTTCACACATATTTTACCTTTAGCCAAAGAAAATTCCAATTATGTACGGCCGATGGTTTATGGTTCGGTGTGGGCCGCTCTATTGCCTCAGTATATTGCCGGTGACATGAATAAGATAGTGGACGGAGGCTCCACCTCACTGCACAAGATCCGAGAAATATCTACAGTCATTGTAATGTGGAGCGTCTGAGAGCGGGGTAGTAACTCTCTGCAACACCGGGACCAACATAAGTGCAGCCCCCGGGGATTTACTGCGATGTGTGAACCGGGATGTGTCTGCAATACTGCGCTATTTACCCGAGCTGAGCCTGCTCTGAGTATATATATATATATATATATATATATATATATATACAGAGAGAGAGAGAGAGAGAAAGAGAAAGAGAGAGAAAAATATACATATATATATATATATATATATATATATATATTTTTTTTTTTTTTTTGGAAAGACATTTTGTATAATGACACAGTTATAGACGATGTAGTGCTACGGCAACACTGCACCCCCACCCCCTTACTCAGGATTGGTGGGAGTCCCAGAGATCAGACCTCTACAGTCACCTTAGTGATATGCTTTCATCGAATAACCCTTTAAATCAAGGGCGGATTAACTTTACCATAGGCCCCGGGCTGTTCACCAAGCCTGCCCCCCCCCCCCCCCCCCACTGTAACTATGGCAGCACTAGCCTGGCGTTCATAGTACAGGATAGATAATGTCATGATGTCCTGATTTGTGCAAAATTGCCATAAAAAACAGTGATTTTTTGCAAATCATGGCAGAAGAGTAGCCAGGAGACAGTACACCACTGAAAGTATAAGTCTTTGTGGGTGGTCATGGACCCCCCAGGAGCTCAGGGCCCCGGGCTGCCGCCCGAAACGCCCCTATTATAGTCCACTACTGCTTTAAATACCTCCTTTAGTCCACTTTTTAATATCTTTCATCAGATGACTGTGGCTTCTACATAAGGCTCTAAAGTGTTGACCCTCCAAGACCGAGCCGGTGATGACCTTTAGAAGTCGAGTCCTATTATTCCTCCTTTTTTAGCTTCTTTCCTTTCCCATTTTTATCCCGTGGAGGGAGAGAGCGTAGAATCAATCAGGACGCTTCCTGACATCCGCAGACAGGGTGACGGATGGCACCTCATATTATATGAAATCCTATTATTGCCTAATGTGCCTCTTGTCGTCCCACATTGTAATTTTGTTGATGGTTTTGTCCAGTTAGAGCGAAATTTCATTCTTTTTTTTCTAGAGTAAAACTTGACAAGTGAGAAGATGATTAATTTAGAGGAACTTTCCTAATTAAACCGCAAAAAAAGTTTTTGACCCAAAAGAATCCAACGGCTGGACTTTTCCATCAAAGGATCCAAATTGGGTCTGACGTCCATCAGAGGATCCTGATCTGGTCGGACTTGTCTATCAGAGAATCCTGATCTGGTCGGACTTGTCTATCAGAGAATCCTGATCTGGTCGGACTTGTCTATCAGAGGATCCTGATCTGGTCAGACTTGTCTATCAGAGGATCCTGATCTGGTCGGACTTGTCTATCAGAGGATCCTGATCTGGTCGGACTTGTCTATCAGAGAATCCTGATCTGGTCGGACTTGTCTATCAGAGAATCCTGATCTGGTCGGACTTGTCTATCAGAGAATCCTGATCTGGTCGGACTTGTCTATCAGAGGATCCTGATCTGGTCGGACTTGTCTATCAGAGAATCCTGATCTGGTCGGACTTGTCTATCAGAGAATCCTGATCTGGTCGGACTTGTCTATCAGAGGATCCTGATCTGGTCGGACTTGTCTATCAGAGGATCCTGATCTGGTCGGACTTGTCTATCAGAGGATCCTGATCTGGTCGGACTTGTCTATCAGAGGATCTAGATTGGGTTGGACTTGTTATTATAGTATTTTGATCAGGTAAGATTTGTCCATCAGAAGATCCTTACTAGGACGGACTTTTCCATTAGAGGATCCTAATCAGGTTGCACTTGCCAATCAGAGGATCCTGACCAAGTTGGACTTGCCCATCAGAGAAGCCTGGTCAAGTGGGACTTGTACATCAGGGGATCTTGATTCGGTCAGATTTGTTCATCAGAGGATCCTCCAGAAGGTCGAGGTTCTGGAACTGAAAGGGCTGCAAATGTCCAGCAGGAGGCGACCTGATCACCTTCCAACTAGATCTATGTCTCATGGAAAGATTCAAAAATAATGGCACATGACAAATAATAGTATTATAAATGCAACATGGTAGGTGGGGTACCTGAGGGGCTCAAGTTTATGTGCCATTGATGAGAGGAGAATGATGACTATTAAGGTGGAACAGCTCATTGTCATAATGACCCAGGAGGCTACCAGACATTTCTATCTCACCAGTTCAGGGATCCCTACAGTGTATGGGGCTACGGAGCAGACTAGATGTATATGGTCACTGGTCCGCTGATAACCAACTTACATCGACAGAAAAGGCTTCAGCATCCCCATCAGTTTCAGGATTGGACTCCGCAGATTGGCTGTCTTCTCCGATTAGTCACGTTTTTCTGCTTCATGGATCAGATGGACATTGGCGTGTCAGGTGAGAAATATCGGAGAACAAACACCCTGCATCCATTGCTGGAAAAACACGAGCTGGTGGTGGCAGCACTATGCTCTGGGGTTCTCTGGGCCGCACATCCAGGTGGAGGTTCTCTCAGCCAATCCAGGTATGAATCCATCCCTGAAGATAACGTACACCAATACATACTGATTTCCTCCTCTGGGAATGCTACTATATATTCTGAATGTGGAAGATCCCATCCCAACAAAATGAGAACATAGAGAACTTGCCCCATAGTCGCTTCCTTCGGCCTTGCACAACACTGTCATCATAACAAGCTGATATTGATGGACATTCCCAATCTTGCAATATTTTGTTGCACATTTTCTTGCCAATTTTTTGAAAATTTCGTTGCAAATTTCTCTATTCATCTGGACTGGGTTGTTTTGGCAACAAGTGCACAGATTTCTGATGAATGGGACAGAATCCTAGATTTCTGCAACAATCTCCTGTGTGTGGATCCACCCTAATACTCGTAATCTAGCACTAACAATAACCTTCCCTTTCCATTCTGAAAACCTATTTTTGTCTGTCACCACTTCTCGTCTCCATTTCCCACTTACATCTCTTTATTAATACAAACCTTCTGTTTTCTCACAGTGTCAGCAGCAATTAGAAGTTAGGATGAAGATTCGCTATGAAATATGTCGGCATAAGATGGCACCATTCCGAAAACCCAGAGGATGGAGATCAGCGTCACAGGTCATGTCTGCTCTACAATATTGTCTGTCAGATGAGAAACAAATACGATGCGAGTGGAATTGCTTTGGGTTCCTGGACACAGTTTTGTCAGCAGTTATCGCTATTCGAGCGTTGCGGAGACATTATCTTCTCAGCAGAATGTTATATTAAGCAGGTGAGATACAATTTGGACTTTCTTGAAGTGATTTCAGGTACTGTAACTGTTAATGTACCTTCAGAGCTAAGCCTTAAGCCACAGCATTGACCAGTCTGTAACAGTGCCTCTCATCTACCATATTTGTATGTGCCGGGGTCCTTTGACCTTCTCAGGAACTATAGGTTGGGCATGACTGCTACTTCTACATCCTCCATAGCAGTAAATTACAAATTATGGCCTTTCAGCTATTGCAAAATTACAACTTCCATCATGTCTAAAAGCCAAACATACGGTTCTTTTCAGGTTTCTGTCAGCTGCCTCAGGAACTGCTCTACATAACATCTACACCCTTAACAGACCACCATCTCACATTATCTCTTAAAAGGCCACCATCTCAAGAACTGCTCTACACGTATCTACACCCTGAACGAGACACCATCCACCTTAATATACCTCAAGAACTACTCTACATAACATCAACACCCTTAACGGGCCACCATATGCCATCATCTACCTCAGGAACTGCTCTACATCCCAACTACACTCTAAACGGGCTACCATCCTTCATAATCTACCTCAAGAACTGTTCTACATAACATCTACACCCTGAACGAGCCACCATCTACCATAATGTACCTCAGAAACTGTTTTACATTACATCTACACCCTTAACGGGCTACCATCCACCATTATCCACCTCAAGAACTGATTTAAATAACATCTACACACTTAACAGGCCACCATATGCCATCATCTACCTCAGGAACTGCTCTACATACCAACTACACTATAAACGGGCTACCATCCACCATTATCTACCTCAAGAACTGCTCTATATAACATCTACACCCTGTACGAGCCACCATCTACGGTCATCTGCCTCAGAAACTGCTCTACATAGCAACTACACTTTTAATTGGCCACCTTAATCCACCATCCACCAACATCTACCTGAGGAACTGCTTTACACAACATCTACACCCTGAATGGGCTACAATCTGCTATCATCCTCCTCAGAAATTGCTCTATTTAACATCTACACCCCAGGAAACACTTTGGTTTCATCCCTACTGTGGCCACCTATGACTTTACTTGCTCCTGGATGAGTTGTACTTTAACTACCATGAATTCAATATTTTAGCATTACTCTACATCCAGCTGTAACCAAGGAACAACTCCCCCCTCATCAATGAAGAGGAGGAGGACGAGTAGTAAACATGAGAGGCATCTCCTCGCTGTCTTGCCGTCTCTTCACTTTCACATGTTTACTGCCATCCGTGGATTCTCCCCGTTAAATCAAGCTTTACATATTGCTTTGTAATTGCTTTAAAATTGGGTAATTAGCTGCCGAGAACAAATCACAAGTTATTGATATGTGCGTTCTCATTAAAATGGAAATTCTCCGACGACCGCCAGACTCGAAGCCAGCACGGGCCGTCAGCTTTATTAATGCTCTGACTTGTAACGTTCAACTTTATAGCTTTGGACTTTGAACAATTGTTGCGAAAATTCAAAGCGGATTAGAAAGCTTGGGAAAAAGTTAAAATTATTAGAAAGCTAATTTGCATATACTTTTCTCCCAGGGAGCATTGCATTTACGTCAGCTGGTTATCACTTCAAGGTTTCCCAGCACTGCATGGAAGTAATCCCTTTAAGAGGTCAACACGTCTCCCATGGCTCGTTGTTTTTCCAAAAATGTGCAGAATTATAAATGCAGCTCTAGGACTGCTATACACATGTAACTCAGAATCAGACCCCCCCCTTGAATTTCCTCCACTATCCATATAACCTAAGGTATAATGGTTTCACTATGTCACATACATCCACTTGTTCCTCGTCTCTCGTTTCTGCTGTTTTCCTTCTAATTAGATTATTAGATACAGGAGGAGGTTGGATCCCCCGGAGTGTACCGCGGCCTTGGTCCATGAGGTGACTGGTGTAATTTATGGGGCGGCTATCCTGTCAATAATGCAATTTATAGGAATGACGTCCCTTACTCCATACCAGCCCATCACCATGAATTACTTGGAGTGACGTCTCCTCGGCACACAATATTAACCCTTTAAGAGCCAAGCTTCTGCGGCGTAACCCTACGCGGACCGCACTTTTACATTGCTACAAAAGAAACCCTTACACATCCCAGTCATAGGAGTCAGTGAAGCTGAGATTGATGATGCTGTTTACAGAGTCATTGCACTGGAGGAACAGAATTAGATCTGATATGGAGGGAACGAGGTTGTAATCAATTTCTAGAAAGGAAAAAAAAATTTTTCCCACAATTCACAATTTTACTGCTTGGCTGACGGGAAAACGTCCTCCTTTGTAAACGCGTTTCCCGATTTATGACAATGGAGAATTTCACGTCCACTTCTTCTCCAGCAACAATGACCTTAACAGGCAAAAATATGGCGAGCGGAGAAGGTGCGCGCGTGCGATAAGAGGGCCGCGGGCCTGACCGGAGGTAAATCAGCCCTTCAATGCGAGGTGCTTGCAAACAGGAGTATAAATCTCAGCTTCTTGAAGCCAAACTCTGCGCTTTGTAATGGATTTGTTGTTTTGTTCGCCTCAATGTCATTTTAAGAAGTAAACAGTAAAAAACTTGTTGAAACACGTATCGTGGACAGAACGGTTGAGGTCTACTAAAAAAAAGGACGCAATGGGATTTGGTGGAGATGATGAGGTTGTAGTCACCAAATACCATAGAGCAGCTTGAACCATGGGAGTCTACAATCATCAGACATCAATGTGGATGGTGTTGTAGCGGTGGAACGGACGGTCACTTGCTAGGTGGAAGTGTGACACCACTCCTGTGGTGGATGGCCGAGATACAGCCGGACCTTAAGATTTTGTCACGTGACGGCAGTGCCAGGTGGGCACACAGGTGTGATGGCACGCCTGCTTTTAAGGTGTAAGGCCGGTTGTATCCTTTTCCCCTATGGTCGATGTCCTGTCGGGTTGCTACCAGGTCCCTTGGAATAGTGTAGTCATGGATGATATAGTCACAGGTGGTCAGAGCGGTGTAATGACCCTCCCGGATAGTAGGAGCCTCCACCCACAGAAAGGGGAGATGTCCCAAGGTTGGGGTGTATATGCTATGCAGGTGGTGGTGAATAATCACAGACTCTGTGGATAACGTTGACTTGATTTACTATTGGCAAATGTGCAGCAGGTAATACAGATGAGCTCGGATGTACACTTGATAAAGTTCAAACCACCAGATCTGTGTAATAAGTGCTGAATAGGATGTAGTAGAGAGAAGGGTGCCATGAGAGTCTCAACCCAAGTAGTAATGTGCTCTGCCGGGATGTTGGAGTATATAGAAGAATACTTGTAGAAGAAGAATGAGAAAACCTGTTCTTGTGTAATGACCTTTCTAGAGTCTTCATACCACCTTATGCCCACTAGCGTTGGCTGAACCGTACTAATAGGTGACACAGGCCCCAGACCTTGTTACCTGGGATGAGCAGAGTGCTGAGGGTTCACTGGCTGACACTAACGCTGCGAAATGCAGTTCCTAGACTTTTACAGTAACTTTGCTCCACCCGGATCAGTTCCTAACTCTTTGGCTCTTTAGTGGATACTGTCCTGCAGTGTTTTTTCTCCTAGTCCACGGTGTGGGTTGAGGTGATCTGTTGGCTTGTTCTCTCCTGAGAGGTTTAAAACTTCATCATACGGGGTATAGGCACTGATAGAGAAGTTTGTTACAGAGCACTGTCCTGCGTTCTACCCATGCGGGGCACTGCAAAGACTACTCCTCTTCCTGTCTACCGTGTGGCTAACTTCCTATCCAGCGTCTAAGGCGCGCTGTGGTTGGGTGAAAAAAGTGCAACAGAAGAACAGAGAAAAGAGGTGATAGGATAAAAGAAAGTGAAGATCCTAATGGCTCACAGATTCTGGTACACACAAACACAATAACCCTTTGAGACACTTCAGCTGTGCAGCTTCTACACTTCAATACATAATATAGCGACATCTAGTGGTCATCTCTTAACACTACTTTGGCTGCAATAAGACCACAAAAAGTACAGATCTTTGCGAAGGGTGTAAACAATAGTAACACCCCTAGTGGGACCCACAAATGTCCATGTCCATAAGCCTGGAAGGAGGGATGGAAACGGGACCCTCTCACTAGTGACATCCACCATTGGGTTTAGGGCGTTCTGGATCATCACTGATGGAAACTCCAGGAACGTTAGGTCAGATGATAAAGCTGTAAGGTCATATGTTTAGATGTCCGACTCTTATAGGGGTTATCTAAGGAGCAGAACAGGCCCAACTTCTCCATCTCAACAGATCGGAAGTATACTGCCAGAGACGAGAGGGTAGAGGGTGGATGTCGTATGTGGGCAATGTCCTGCATTTATGTTTGTGATGTTCACCTGCCCCCCTCTCGTCTCTTTCCACACATGACTTGGGCTATCACAGTCTACCGCAGGAAGAGAAGACCATTGTGTCATTGTGGGTGGAAGCTTCATCTATTTATAACTCATGATGGGGATTTTTCTCGTTTTTTTTCTTGCCACTAGTTTTTCTTATTTTTTAACAATTACACACAACAGTTTACAGACACGGCGGTTTGGCGGATTAATGATAATGAACGCCTATTAAGCCGTGAATATGGCGCTAAATGACAGAGCTTGGGCTTGACTGGCAGCTACAGGGGGTTTATTTCCCTCCGGCGGGACGTAATGCGATTCAATCTCCCGATCACGGTTATTAGAGTCATGGCGGGGGAAGTCTCGGTCCATTCTATAATTAGCGTTGTAAATGAGGACAGTAATCGGATTAGGTGTGGCCGCTGTCTGCCATGCGGAGGGCTAATATGGTTAGCGGGGCAGGAGAGCCGGGGCTCTGCATTACTCCCAGGCCACCGTATACTGGCTCCATTCAATTAACAAATTCAATCATTCCTTCTGTTTCGAGGATGGAGAATGTCCAGCTACACGACCTCCATAATCTCCAGGATTTACGGCTTTCTCATTGAAGATAAACATGAAGAATATTCGGATGAATCCATTGTCTCATAGGACAATATAGAAAATCTACTCACCTCTTAGATTCCGTATGTTATCGCTTGACAGGTCGCACCTGACTATAAGACGCAGCCCCGGCTTACACAACTGAGAAAAGGACGAAAAAAATACATGTTTTATGTTAATAAACTTCCCTGGGGGAAAAGGGCAGTGTAGGGGTTAATGCTGTGAAGGGGTGAAAGTATATTAAAAATGATGGGGCAACTTTAACACTCTCTATGACCTGACTTACACAGCCCTGCAGCATGCTCAATACCCAACCGACTCTGCTGCATCATACACACCCAGCTCTGCTATATCAAAATACACACACCTCTGCTACATCACAATACACAAACAGCACGGCATTATACACACTCAGCTCTGTTATATCAAAATACACAAAAAGCTCTGCATCATACACACCCAGCTCTGCTATATTAAAACACACATACCTCTGCTACATCACCATACTAAAAAGCTCTGCATCATATACATCCAGCTCTGCTACATCACAATACACATAAAGCTCTGCTAAACACACACCTCTGCTTCATCACGATACACAAGCAGCTCTTCTACATACACAGACACACCTCCGCTATATTGCTATACACAATCAGTTCTGCTACATGCACAAAGACAGACACAACTCTGCTAAATCACCATACACAAACAGCTCTTCAACATACACACAGACAGGCACACACATCCTCTGCTACATCACCATAGACAAAAAGCTCTGCTACATACACACAAACACACCTTCTGCTACATCACCATAGACAAAAAGCTCTGCTACTACCATAGAGATACACATCTGCTACATCACCATAGACAAACAGCTCTGCTACTACCATAGAGATACACATCTGCTACATCGCCATACGCAAACAGCTCTTCTACTACCATAGAGATACACATCTGCTACATCGCCATACGCAAACAGCTCTTCTACTACCAGACAAATACACATCTGCTACATCGCCATACACAAATATATCTGCTATATAAAGGCAGTCAGGCACACTTACATTTAATACAGTTTGACTCTACTTACAGTATGTACAGGGAGCCCTTCTCCCAGTCATGTGACTAATCACATGACTGTGACATCACTGAAGGTCCTGCAGGTCCTATTTTAGGTAAGGCTTGTACTTGTAGGCATGTGGAGGTGATGCGTCTGTCTCCTGCCGGGCTCTCATCTCACTTAAAAGTTAACTCCTTCTTACCAGGTGTCGGCTGGTGACATTAAAGTGAATGTACCATCAGTCCCGGGCTGAAGCACTGGAGGCGGGCCGACCCACCCCCAATGGGAGGAAACCCTAGCCCCTCTATAACCCGGCTCCATTAGAATCAATGAAGCCGTATCATAGAGGGGCGGGGGTTTCCTCCCACTGGAGGTGGGTTGGCCTGCCTCCAGTGCTTCAGCCCGGAACTCATGGTACATTTACTTTAAGCACAAGAGTCATTATTTCACAGTATACAATCCTTGTTCACAAGGCGGTTTAGCTTGGCTGCGGGTCGGTCTGGTTATTCCCCTTTAAGATACAATTAGAGATGAGCCAACCGGGTTCGGGTTCGAGTCGATCCGAACCCGAACGTTCGGCATTTGATTAGCTGGGGCTGCTGAAGTTGGATAAAGCTCTAAGGTTGTCTGGAAAACATGGATACAGCCAATGACTATATCCATGATTTCCACATAGCCTTAGGGCTTTATCCAACTTCAGCAGCCACCGCTAATCAAATGCCGAACGTTCGGGTTCGGATGGACTCCAGCTGCTCCAGGTTCGCTCATCTCTAGATACAATACATCTGCTGTATGCAGGTTACCGGAGACTTAGGAAGACTCCGACTTTAGAATTGGGCAGGAATACAGTCTCTGACTTAAGGTGTTTGGGTAGACAGAGATTTGTGGTGGGTGTAGCAGGGCGACCATGTGAGGGGAACTGTCTAGTAAGTATTGGTATTCTGCTGGCGAGGGTCTTTACAGCTTTGTGGGGCGGCACTGTAATACAGAGAAAACAAGAACTCACAGAGGATCCGACCTTGCTGTAATACGACATTCATTGAGCCATACAGGATGACTTTGCCCAAACTGGGAAGCTGGTTGGAGCCGTCCTTGGCATTAGCTGCAAACAGAATTTGGTGGAGCAGGGAGGCCCGATTGGCGAGATGCAACTTCTCCTCCCTGACTAGACTGTCCTACTTCAGTATATTGCAGATGATGACCCTCACAGCGTGGACATGCTGGATCCCTCAGTGGTAGTCGCACCTCAGGGGTTTAGCAATGCATACTACAGAAACTGAGGAACAGAGAAGAATAGGAGCACACAGCAGTCTGTACACAGCTTCTCCAGACTATTCTGAGCACACAGCCCTCTCCATCCCTACATACAGACTCAAGGGGCTTGTTCCCAATTGGTGGAGAGAAGGCTAAGGTTACTCGACAGCCCATTGGCTGAGAAAGATGAGGAGACTAGACTAGGGCGCCCATAGGCTTAGAGAGGGGAGGAGACCTGGAACAAACTGGCTCCAGCAAGCAGATAGCAGATTTATACATGCAGAATACAGAGTACCCAGCTACCCCATACAGTGCCTCAGCATCTGCTAGCTGTCAAGGAATAGAAACTTTTGGGAAAAACATAACTGTGTAGTATATACACCACACAGAATATTTGTATACCAAAAATAATGGTTAGAATGGTGCTGCCCTACACATAAACAGTATATATACATTCAGCTGCTACAAGCAGGGTTCTGGGATACTGACACTGTATTATACTTCAGAGCTGCACTCACTATTCTGCTGGTGGGGTCACTGTGTACATACATTACATTACTGATCCTGTAGTGATCTGGAGTTACATCCTGTATTATACCCCAGAGCTGCACTCACTATTCTGCTGGTGGGCTCACTGTGTACATACATTACATTACTGATCCTGTAGTGATCTGGAGTTACATCCTGTATTATACTCCAGAGCTGTACTCACTATTCTGCTGATGGGGTCACTGTGTACATACATTACTGATCCTGAGTTACATCCTGTATTATACTCCAGAGCTGTACTCACTATTCTGCTGATGGGGTCACTGTGTACATACATTACTGATCCTGAGTTACATCCTGTATTATACTCCGGAGCTGCACTCACAATTCTGCTGGTGGGTTCACCTGATAGGTGTGGTGTTATTCATCTTTGTCGTTTCCTTAATCCTGAGGTAGAAGCTTCCGGAGTTTGTAGGGGCTGAGGATCGGTGATATGAGGCGACCAGATCATTCTGCAGAGCATTATGCTCCCCTGGATGGAGCGCAGCTCCTGCCTCCCGTATAATTCATCCTAATCATTCCTTCCATTGTGGATAAAAGCTACAGATCTATTCTAACCTAATGTACATCATCTAGCAGCAGCCTATTGTCTGGGTGGAAGGTTCCGGCCCTCAGACAGAAGCTGGAGATGAGAGCCCACCAGACCCCGGCTCCTGACCCCGGCCCGTACGTCGTATACAGAAAGTTTTCTGTTGTTGTGAAATCTCGGTTTCCATCTTTAGCCGGAGAAGCTTCTCGGCATCTCATAAATAGCCGCTGAGCCCATTACGGAGCGTCATTAAAAAGCAATCCGGGGAAATGAATGCCGCACCAGCTCTTTGTTACCGATTTATCTCCAGCAGACTCTAAATATAAACCTTCCGGAAAAATCTATTGTTTACAGAGAGCGTCCACAATGGGATTAGATATTCACGCTTTCGGTTTTATAAAGGTTACGCCGCTCCTTCTGGTGGATTGAAAGCCTTCTCTTCGGCTAAAGCACTGAGGCCCTTTGTGATGGACAATGGCAGGGGAGAAAAGGGGGGGGGGGGGTAGGGAGAAAACGAAGGGCGGGGGGCACTTTCCACAACAGTCGGTAATTTTCCATTAAAGAAAAAAAGTCTGTTGGGGGGGGGGGGGGTCGTAATAAAAAAACACCCTTACCCACCGGGTGTCCTCTTTTCCTTGGTTCCGGGTATGTCTCAACCCCAATTAAACATCACAAGTGGGTGGGATTTAGCCTGCTCAGCCAATCAGTGACTGCAGCAGTGTCCTGCCCTGGTCACTTACCTGGTATCCCTCAACCAGGTTGGGATGTCGCGGGAGGAGAGCTAAGAAGACAGCTGGCTGGAGTCCAGAAGCGGGATGCTGCACTGCGTGGGCACCGGGACAGGTGAGTATGACTTCTTTTTTATGCTTCTTCAGCCCGGAATAATTTTTTGCCCGGCGCCGGACTTCCCCTTTAAGAAGTTTGACATACAAAGATGACTTATGAAGCCATATTTTATTTGGGGTTACTTAATACAAAGAACAGAGTTACATATCCAGACTCGGAGTGGCCCAGTGGGCTATTCCCCGGTGGGCCCTGAGCTAGAGATGGCCTCCCACGTCACTTGTAACACCTGGCAGCTAACTAGGTGATCCTAGAAGTCGGGTTTCCCTTTAACTGTAGGTGTTGTGATTGCCAGAGTGATGAGTCATTGGCTCCCCGCTCTGCCAATCACTCTTGTGGCCACAGAGTGTACCTACCGTGGGGGAATGGGAGGTTGTATGGCCTTTCCATGTTCTTTGCCATGCCATTCCTGCTGTTCTTTCAACCAATGTCTGTGAAGACCTTTACAGCAGATGAGGCCAATCTGGGGCCCCTCACTGTCCTAATGGCATTACTCATGGGTGGAGCCAAGATTTAGTGTTGATTGACCCCAGGGGCACTTGAGTGAGGTGTCTGGGGAAGTATCAATCATGGTAGTATACTGGTAATGAGCAAAGAGGAGTGAACATTACCGAAAGTCCAGCCGAGAAATCCCCCTCACAGTACAGGGTTGTAAGGTGACAATACTTACGGATGGATGGGTGGAGTTGCTCTCTGATTATTTTCTATGCACTTTGAGTTGCTGGTGGAGATGTATATAGAGTCCGGTTAGATCCTTCTCTGGTGTACAGGACCCATCATAGGCCGCCCAGTCCTCTGCGGAGAGAGGGTGGGGAATTGCTTTGCAGTGATTGGTTCTAAGTCAGAATAAGGGGCTGATCCTGGGAAGCTCCTCCCTTATTCTCCTAGCAGACGCTGTCACAGGAAGGGTCATGTGACCAAAGCTCCATGGTAGTTGGGCCCTCTGACCTGGGATGAGGGGCCCCAACCACTATAAAGTCCCAGCTAGGTGACACTCTCCACTGCATAGAACTATAAAGCTACAGTATGTCCTGCCTCCTCATCCCGGAGAGGTATAAGGGGTGACAACCAAGAGAGAGGCTGATTACATTCTGCCCTTGACTTTGGCCCCAAGTGACCCTGGTTGGGTGGTACAGTGGGGTCCCAGCTGCTGATCATTATACATTGATGCTCCATCCTACATTTCATCTTCACTACCTCATAGCAATCACAGCATCTTCCCAGTTAAAGGGGCTTTACACTAATAATACTTATCACCACCTATAGGATAGGGGCCGAGCATCTGATCAGTGTGGGTTTGAGCACTGAGGCCCTTACTTATCATGAAAATGGGAGTCCTGGCACAGTACATGGGGGGGGGGGGGGGGGGGGATAGTGGCACAGTACATGGGGGGGGCAGACTGGCACAGTACATGAAAGGGAGGATAGTGGCACAGTACATGGGGGGGTAGTGGCACAGTACATGAGGGGGAGGATAGTGGCACAGTACATGGGGGATAGTGGCACAGTACATGGGGAGGATAGTGGCACAGTACATGAGGGAGAGGATAGTGGCACAGTACATGAGGGGGAGGATAGTGGCACAGTACATGGGGGATAGTGGCACAGTACATGAGGGAGAGGATAGTGGCATAGTACATGAGGGGGAGGATAGTGGCACAGTACATGAGGGGGAGGATAGTGGAACAGTACATGGGGGATAGTGGCACAGTACATGAGGGGGAGGATAGTGGCACAGTACATGGGGGGGTAGTGGCACAGTACATGAGGGGGAGGATAGTGGCACAGTACATGGGGGATAGTGGCACAGTACATGAGGGAGAGGATAGTGGCACAGTACATGAGGGGGAGGATAGTGGCACAGTACATGGGGGTATAGTGGCACAGTACATGAGGGAGAGGATAGTGGCACAGTACATGAGGGGGAGGATAGTGGCACAGTACATGAGGGTGAGGATAGTGGCACAGTACATGAGGGTGAGGATAGTGGCACAGTACATGAGGGGGGGATAGTGGCACAGTACATGAGGGGGAGGATAGTGGCACAGTACATGAGGGAGAGGATAGTGGCACAGTACATGGGGGGTATAGTGGCACAGTACATGAGGGAGAGGATAGTGGCACAGTACATGAGGGGGAGGATAGTGGCACAGTACATGAGGGAGAGGATAGTGGCACAGTACATGAGGGAGAGGATAGTGGCCCTGTACATGGGGGAGAGGATAGTGGCACAGTACATGAGGGGGGGGATAGTGGCACAGTACATGAGGGGGAGGATAGTGGCACAGTACATGAGGGGGAGGATAGTGGCACAGTACATGGGGGAGAGGATAGTTGCACAGTACATGAGGGGGAGGATAGTGGCACAGTACATGAGGGGGAGGAGAGTGGCACAGTACATGAGGGGGGATAGTGGCACAGTACATGAGGGGTATAGTGGCACAGTACATGAGGGGGAAGATAGTGGCACAGTACATGGGGGGTATAGTGGCACAGTACATGAGGGGGGAGATAGTGGCACAGTACATGAGGGGGGAGATAGTGGCACAGTACATGAGGGGGAGGATAGTGGCACAGTGCATGAGGGGGAGGATAGTGGCACAGTACATGAGGGGGGAGATAGTGGCACAGTACATGAGGGGGAGGATAGTGGCACAGTGCATGAGGGGGAGGATAGTGGCACAGTACATGAGGGGGGATAGTGGCACAGTACATGAGGGGGGAGATAGTGGCACAGTACATGAGGGGGAGGATAGTGGCACAGTGCATGAGGGAGAGGATAGTGGCACAGTACATGGGGGATAGTGGCACAGTACATGAGGGAGAGGATAGTGGCACAGTACATGAGGGGGAGGATAGTGGCACAGTACATGAGGGGGAGGATAGTGGCACAGTACATGAGGGGGAGGATAGTGGCACAGTACATAAGGGGGAGGATAGTGGCACAGTACATGAGGGGGAGGATAGTGGCACAGTACATGGGGGGGGAGGATAGTGGCACAGTACATGAGGGGGAGGAGAGTGATACAGTACATGAGGGGGGATAGTGGCTCAGTACATGAGGGTGAGGATAGTGGCACAGTACATGAGGGTGAGGATAGTGGCACAGTACATGAGGGGGGAGATAGTGGCACAGTACATGAGGGGGAGGATAGTGGCACAGTACATGAGGGTGAGGATAGTGGCACAGTACATGAGGGTGAGGATAGTGGCACAGTACATGAGGGAGAGGATAGTGGCACAGTGCATGAGGGAGAGGATAGTGGCACAGTACATGAGGGGGAGGATAGTGGCACAGTACATGGGGGATAGTGGCACAGTACATGAGGGAGAGGATAGTGGCACAGTACATGAGGGGGAGGATAGTGGCACAGTGCATGAGGGGGAGGATAGTGGCACAGTGCATGAGGGAGAGGATAGTGGCACAGTACATGAGGGAGAGGATAGTGGCACAGTACATGGGGGGGAGGATAGTGGCACAGTACATGGGGGATAGTGGCACAGTACATGAGGGAGAGGATGGTGGCACAGTACATGAGGGGAGGATAGTGGCACAGTACATGGGGGTATAGTGGCACAGTACATGAGGGGGAGGATAGTGGTACAGTACATGAGGGGGGATAGTTGCACAGTACATGAGGGGTATAGTGGCACAGTACATGAGGGGGAGGATAGTGGCACAGTACATGGGGGATAGTGGCACAGTACATGGGGGATAGTGGCACAGTACATGGGGGATAGTGGCACAGTACATGAGGGGGAAGATAGTGGCACAGTACATGAGGGGAGGATAGTGGCACAGTGCATGAGGGGGAGGATAGTGGCACAGTACATGAGGGTGAGGATAGTGGCACAGTACATGGGGGATAGTGGCACAGTACATGAGGGGGAGGATAGTGGCACAGTACATGAGGGGGAGGATAGTGGCACAGTACATGGGGGGTATAGTGGCACAGTACATGAGGGGGAGGATAGTGGCACAGTACATGGGGGGTATAGTGGCACAGTACATGAGGGGGAGGATAGTGGTACAGTACATGAGGGGGGATAGTGGCACAGTACATGAGGGATATAGTGGCACAGTACATGAGGGGGAAGATAGTGGCACAGTACATGAGGGGGAGGATAGTGGCACAGTACATGAGGGTGAGGATAGTGGCACAGTACATGAGGGAGAGGATAGTGGCACAGTACATGAGGGAGAGGATAGTGGCACAGTACATGGGGGGTATAGTGGCACAGTACATGAGGGGGGAGATAGTGGCACAGTACATGAGGGGGAGGATAGTGGCACAGTACATGAGGGGGAGGATAGTGGCACAGTACATGAGGGGGAGGATAGTGGCACAGTACATGAGGGGGAGGATAGTGGCACAGTACATGAGGGGGAGGATAGTGGCACAGTGCATGAGGGAGAGGATAGTGGCACAGTACATGAGGGGGAGGATAGTGGCACAGTGCATGAGGGGGAGGATAGTGGCACAGTGCATGAGGGAGAGGATAGTGGCACAGTACATGAGGGAGAGGACAGTGGCACAATACATGAGGGGTATAGTGGCACAGTACATGAGGGGGAGGATAGTGGCACAGTACATGAAACAGTACATGAGAAGAAGGATAGTGGCACAGTACATGAGGGGGAGGATAGTGGCACAGTACATGGGGGAGAGGATAGTTGCACAGTACATGGGGTGTATAGTGGCACAGTACATGAGGGGGAGGATAGTGGCACAGTACATGAGGGGGAGGAGAGTGGCACAGTACATGAGGGTGGATAGTGGCACAGTACATGAGGGGTATAGTGGCACAGTACATGAGGGGGAAGATAGTGGCACAGTACATGGGGGGTATAGTGGCACAGTACATGAGGGGGGAGATAGTGGCACAGTACATGAGGGGGGAGATAGTGGCACAGTACATGAGGGGGAGGATAGTGGCACAGTACATGAGGGTGAGGATAGTGGCACAGTACATGAGGGTGAGGATAGTGGCACAGTACATGAGGGGGGGATAGTGGCACAGTACATGAGGGGGAGGATAGTGGCACAGTACATGAGGGGGGAGATAGTGGCACAGTACATGAGGGGGAGGATAGTGGCACAGTGCATGAGGGGGAGGATAGTGGCACAGTACATGAGGGGGGATAGTGGCACAGTACATGAGGGGGGAGATAGTGGCACAGTACATGAGGGGGAGGATAGTGGCACAGTGCATGAGGGAGAGGATAGTGGCACAGTACATGGGGGATAGTGGCACAGTACATGAGGGAGAGGATAGTGGCACAGTACATGAGGGGGAGGATAGTGGCACAGTACATGAGGGGGAGGATAGTGGCACAGTACATGAGGGGGAGGATAGTGGCACAGTACATGAGGGGGAGGATAGTGGCACAGTACATGAGGGGGAGGATAGTGGCACAGTACATGGGGGGGGAGGATAGTGGCACAGTACATGAGGGGGAGGAGAGTGATACAGTACATGAGGGGGGATAGTGGCTCAGTACATGAGGGTGAGGATAGTGGCACAGTACATGAGGGTGAGGATAGTGGCACAGTACATGAGGGGGGAGATAGTGGCACAGTACATGAGGGGGAGGATAGTGGCACAGTACATGAGGGTGAGGATAGTGGCACAGTACATAAGGGTGAGGATAGTGGCACAGTACATGAGGGAGAGGATAGTGGCACAGTGCATGAGGGAGAGGATAGTGGCACAGTACATGAGGGGGAGGATAGTGGCACAGTACATGGGGGATAGTGGCACAGTACATGAGGGAGAGGATAGTGGCACAGTACATGAGGGGGAGGATAGTGGCACAGTGCATGAGGGGGAGGATAGTGGCACAGTGCATGAGGGAGAGGATAGTGGCACAGTACATGAGGGAGAGGATAGTGGCACAGTACATGAGGGGGAGGATAGTGGCACAGTACATGGGGGATAGTGGCACAGTACATGGGGGAGAGGATAGTGGCACAGTACATGAGGGGGAGGATAGTGGCACAGTACATGAGGGGGAGGATAGTGGCACAGTACATGAGGGGGAGGATAGTGGCACAGTACATGAGGGGGAGGATAGTGGCACAGTACATGAGGGGGAGGATAGTGGCACAGTACATGGGGGGGGGAGGATAGTGGCACAGTACATGAGGGGGAGGAGAGTGATACAGTACATGAGGGGGGATAGTGGCTCAGTACATGAGGGTGAGGATAGTGGCACAGTACATGAGGGTGAGGATAGTGGCACAGTACATGAGGGGGGAGATAGTGGCACAGTGCATGAGGGGGAGGATAGTGGCACAGTACATGAGGGTGAGGATAGTGGCACAGTACATGAGGGTGAGGATAGTGGCACAGTACATGAGGGAGAGGATAGTGGCACAGTGCATGAGGGAGAGGATAGTGGCACAGTACATGAGGGGGAGGATAGTGGCACAGTACATGGGGGATAGTGGCACAGTACATGAGGGAGAGGATAGTGGCACAGTACATGAGGGGGAGGATAGTGGCACAGTGCATGAGGGGGAGGATAGTGGCACAGTGCATGAGGGAGAGGATAGTGGCACAGTACATGAGGGAGAGGATAGTGGCACAGTACATGAGGGGGAGGATAGTGGCACAGTACATGGGGGATAGTGGCACAGTACATGAGGGAGAGGATAGTGGCACAGTACATGAGGGGAGGATAGTGGCACAGTACATGGGGGTATAGTGGCACAGTACATGAGGGGGAGGATAGTGGCACAGTACATGAGGGGAGGATAGTGGCACAGTACATGGGGGTATAGTGGCATAGTACATGAGGGGGAGGATAGTGGTACAGTACATGAGGGGGAGGATAGTGGCACAGTACATGAGGGGGAGGATAGTGGCACAGTACATGGGGGGTATAGTGGCACAGTACATGAGGGGGAGGATAGTGGCACAGTACATGGGGGGTATAGTGGCACAGTACATGAGGGGGAGGATAGTGGCACAGTACATGGGGGGTATAGTGGCACAGTACATGAGGGGGAAGATAGTGGCACAGTACATGAGGGGGAGGATAGTGGCACAGTACATGAGGGTGAGGATAGTGGCACAGTACATGAGGGAGAGGATAGTGGCACAGTACATGGGGGGTATAGTGGCACAGTACATGAGGGGGGAGATAGTGGCACAGTACATGAGGGGGAGGATAGTGGCACAGTACATGAGGGGGAGGATAGTGGCACAGTACATGAGGGGGAGGATAGTGGCACAGTACATGAGGGGGAGGATAGTGGCACAGTACATGAGGGGGAGGATAGTGGCACAGTGCATGAGGGAGAGGATAGTGGCACAGTACATGAGGGGGAGGATAGTGGCACAGTGCATGAGGGGGAGGATAGTGGCACAGTGCATGAGGGAGAGGATAGTGGCACAGTACATGAGGGAGAGGACAGTGGCACAATACATGAGGGGTATAGTGGCACAGTACATGAGGGGGAGGATAGTGGCACAGTACATGAAACAGTACATGAGAAGAAGGATAGTGGCACAGTACATGAGGGGGAGGATAGTGGCACAGTGCATGAGGGAGAGGATAGTGGCACAGTACATGAGTGGGATAGTGGCACAGTACATGAGGGAGAGGATAGTGGCACAGTACATGAGGGGGAGGATAGTTGCACAGTACATGAGGGGGGATAGTGGCACAGTACATGAGGGGGAGGATAGTTGCACAGTACATGAGGGGGTATAGTGGCACAGTACATGAGGGAGAGGATAGTTGCACAGTACATGAGGGGGGATAGTGGCACAGTACATGAGGGGGGATAGTGGCACAGTACATGAGGGGGAGGATAGTTGCACAGTACATGAGGGGGGATAGTGGCACAGTACATGAGGGGGTGCATGGTGGACATGGTGACATAGTGGGGGCACAGTGGTTTCCCAGTTAGTTTCTTCAGTATACTATCCTCATCTGTTATATCCCCGCCATATCCCATATGCAGTTCTGCTGCCCTGGCCCTCCATGTCACCTTTTTTTTTTTTTACTTCCCTGCCCGGTCACTGGCTTTATGGATCTTCTGCCATCTACTGGTGAGGCCGGTGACTGCAGGGCATACAGCACATCATGTCCGCAGGGAAGTAGCAGAGATGAAGCAGCAGCGGGCGTAGGGGAGATAGAACAGATGAGGAGACCATATTACATTTTTTTTTTAGATAATTCAGACCCTTTAGGAGGCCGTGGTGACATAATGATCAGGGGTCACATCATAATGACATGATGATCAGGGGTCACACAGGTGGCAATGTGTGACTATAGTAGGAGACAGTAAGGAGATGGGACAAATGGGCAAACTCAGAGATGCAAGAAGACAGTGAGAATGAATGATTCAGATCAGAGAAGACGTCACTTGTGAGTCACTAAGTATAACTGGATGGGGGGGGGGGGGGGGGGCAGCTGACATTTTGCACCAGTGGGGCCCAAGAGCTGCGCCCCTGCCTACAACCAAAGGTCACCAATACGCCAGCCCATTGCAGATGTCATGATTTGTTTCTATATGAATCTGCGGAAAAAGCTTTCTGAATGACATTGAGACATACAAAGATCTAGCATTGGCCTCTAGCAGTGTGTATTATATTATATTACAGGAGAGTACAGCACAGTATAGGACTATAGCAGTGTGTGTATATTATATTATACTAGAAAATGTATCCCGGCGCTGCCTGGGTATAAAGTGTCAGTGTGTTAATTTGATTTGTTCTAAGGTGCCCAGGAGGCCAAGCTAAAGGTATTGTTTCATCTGAGTTAATCAGTGGAATTAGTGTATACCTGTAGTGCATAGTTGGAGGGGTTCTGTATACCCACAATGTATAGTTTTTAGGGGTCTCGCATATCTGTAGTGCATAGTTGGGGGGGCTGTATACCTATAGTGTATAGTTGAGGGAGGTCCTGTATACCTGCAGTGTACAGTTGGTGAAGGTCCTGTATACCTGTACTGTATAGTTTGGGGGTCCTGTATACCTGTAGTATATAGTTGGTGCTGTATACCTGTAATGTATAGTTGGTGGAGGTTTTGTATACCTGTAGTTTATAGTTTGAGGGTCCTGGATACCTGTAGTGTATAATTGGTGGAGGTCTTGTATACCTGTAGTATATAGTTCGGGGGTCCTTATACCTGTAGTAAATAGTTTAAGGGTCCTGTATAACTAAAGTATAGAGTTGGTGGAGGTCCTGTATACCTGTAGTGTATAGTTTGGGGTCCTATGTACCTGTAGTATATAGCTGGTGGAGTTCCTGTATACCTGTAGTATATTTGGGGTCCTGTATACTTGTAGTATAGAGTTGGTGAAGGTGCTGTATACCTGTATTATAGAGTTGGTGTAGGTCCTGTATACCTGTAGTGTATGATTTTGAGGTCCTGTATACCTGTAGTGTATAGTTTGGGGTCCTATATACCTGTAGTATATAGTTGGAATAGTTCCTGTATACCTGTAGTGTATAGTTTTGGGGTCCTGTATACCTGTAGTGTATAGTTTGGGGTCCTGTATACCTGTAGTATATAGTTGGTGGAGGTCCTGTATACCTGAAGTATATAGTTGGTGGAGGTCCTGTATACCTGTAGTATATAGTTTTGGGGTCCTGTATACCTGTAGTGTAAAGTTTGGGGTCCTGTATACCTGTAGTATATAGTTTTGTGGAGGTCCCGTGCCCTTGTAGTGTATAGTTTTGGGGTCCTGTATACCTGTAGTGTCCTGTATACCTGCAGGGTTGTATTTACCCGTATGGCAGTGTTATTCAGTCACAGTGTGTCGGTATTGGTCATGTCTGGTATGGGGGTGTTATCCAGTCACAGTATGGCGGTATTGGTCAGGTCTGGTGTGGCGGTGTTATCCAGTCACGGTATGGTGGTATTGGTCAGGTCTGGTATAGCGTTGTTATCCAGTCACAGTATGGCAGTATTGGTCAGGTCTGATATGATGGTGTTATCCAGTCACAGTATGGCGGTATTGGTCAGGTCTGGTATGGCAGTGTTATCCAGTCACAGTATGGCGGTATTGGTCAGGTCTGGTATGACAGTATTATCCAGCACAGTATAGCGGTATTGGTCAGGTCTGGTGTGGCAGTGTTATCCAGTCACAGTATGGCGGTATTGGTCAGGTCTGGTATGGCAGTGTTATCCAGTCACAGTATGGCGGTATTGGTCAGGTCTGGTGTGGCAGTGTTATCCAGTCACAGTATGGCAGTATTGGTCAGGTCTGGTATGACAGTATTATCCAGCACAGTATAGCGGTATTGGTCAGGTCTGGTATGGCAGTGTTATCCAGTCACAGTATGGCGGTATTGATCAGGTCTGGTGTGGCAGTGTTATCCAGTCACAGTTTGGTATACCTGTAGTGCCCTGTATGTACATGTCCTGTATAGATGGAGTAGGGGGTCCTGTATATACATGTACTGTATAGATGGAGTAGGGGGTCCTGTATATACATGTACTGTATAGATGGAGTAGGGGGCCCTGTATATACATGTACTGTATAGATGGAGTAGGGGGCCCTGTATATACATGTACTGTATAGATGGAGTAGGGGGTCCTGTATATACATGTACTGTATGGATGGAGTAGGGGGCCTGTATATACATGTAATGTGTAGTTGGAGTAGGGGGTCCTGTATATACATATACTGTATAGATATAGTAGGGGGCCCTGTATATACATGTACTGTATAGATGGAGTAGGGGGTCCTGTGTATACATGTACTGTATAGATGGAGTAGGGGGTCCTGTGTATACATGTACTGTATAGATGGAGTAGGGGGTCCTGTATATACATGTACTGTATAGATGGAGTAGGGGGCCCTGTATACATGTACTGTATAGATGGAGTAGGGGGTCCTGTATATACATGTACTGTATAGATGGAGTAGGGAGTCCTGTATACATGTACTGTATAGATGGAGTAGGGGGTCCTGTATACATGTACTGTATAGATGGAGTAGGGGGTCCTGTATATATATGTACTGTATAGATGGAGTAGGGGGTCCTGTATACATGTCCTGTATAGATGGAGTAGGGGGTCCTGTATATACATGTACTGTATAGATGGAGTAGGGGGTCCTGTATACATGTACTGTATAGATATAGTAGGGGGTCTACCAGTTATTACTGTGGATGTTGTGAGGCAGCTTCCCTAGCAACCATTGCTCCCTGTGAAAATGAAAGCAGTAATCCTATTGGTTGCTAAGGCTCCAACTGCCGTGTCTGCTGCAGCTAATTATATCACCTGTGTTTGCAGTGAGGAGATTTTCCCATTCATCTCTATGGAGCACTCTTTCCCCTCCCCCTCCCCTCCTGTACATCTGGCGGGGACGGGACCTTCGCAATAACCTTCCCGGGCACCCAATGTATCTGTGTGCCAAATTTGGGGTCAAACGGTTCAGGCGTTTGGAAGTCTATAGAGGACAGACAGACAGACAGACAGAAGGACAGACAGACAGACTTTGATTTTTATGATATAGATTACAGGACAGTACAGCACAGTATAGGACTATAGCAGCAGTCTGTGTATACAGTATTATAATATAGGATAATACAGCACAGTATAGGACTATAGCAACAGTCTATGTATACAGTATTATAATATGATAATACAGCACAGTATAGGCCTATAGCAGCAGTCTGTGTATACAGTATAATATAGGATAATACAGCACAGTATAGGTCTATAGCAGCAGTCTGTGTATACAGTATTATAATATATGATAATACAGCACAGTATAGGCCTATAGCAACAGTCTATGTATACAGTATTATAATATAGCATGATACAGCACAGTATAGGTCTATAGCAGCAGTCTGTGTATACAGTATAATATATGATAATACAGCACAGTATAGGACTATAGCAGCAGTCTATGTATACAGTATTATAATATAGGATAATGCAGCACAGTATAGGTCTATAGCAGCAGTCTGTGTATACAGTATAATATAGGATAATACAGCACAGTATAGGTCTATAGCAGCAGTCTATGTATACGGTATTATTATATAGGATAATACAGCACAGTATAGGTCTATAGCAGCAGTCTATGTATACAGTATTATAATATAGGATAATACAGCACAGTATAGGTGTGTAGCAGTGTGTGTATACAGTATTATAATATATGATAATACAGCACAGTATAGGACTATAGCAGCAGTCTGTGTATACAGTATAATATATGATAATACAGCACAGTATAGGACTATAGCAGCAGTCTATGTATACAGTATTATAATATAGGATAATACAGCACAGTATAGGTCTATAGCAGCAGTCTATGTATACAGTATTATAATATAGGATAAAACAGCACAGTATAGGTCTATAGGAGTAGTCTATGTATACAGTATTATATAGGATAAAACAGCACAATATAGGTCTATTGCAGCAGTCTATGTATACAATATTATTATATAGGATAATACAGCACAGTATAGGCCTATAGCAGCAGTCTATGTATACAGTATTATAATATAGGATAATACAGCACAGTATAGGTCTATAGGAGTAGTCTATGTATACAGTATAATATATGATAATACAGCACAGTATAGGACTATAGCAGCAGTCTGTGTATACAGTATTATAATATAGGATAATACAGCACAGTATAGGCCTATAGCAGCAGTCTGTGTATACAGCATTAAATATAGGATAATACAGCACAGTATAGGCCTATAGCAGCAGTCTATGTATACAGTATTATATAGGATAATACAGCACAGTATAGGTCTATAGCAGCAGTCTGTATATACAGTATTATATAGGATATTAGAGCGCAGTATAGGCCTATAGCAGCAGTCTATGTATACAGTATTATATAGGATAATACAGCACAGTATAAGTCTATAGGAGCAGTCTATGTATAGAGTATAATATATGATAATACAGCACAGTATGGGACTATAGCAGCAGTCTATGTATACAGTATTATAATATAGGATAATACAGCACAGTATAGGCCTATAGCAGCAGTCTATGTATACAGTATTATATAGGATAATACAGCACAGTATAGGTCTATAGCAGCAGTCTGTGTATACAGTATTATAATATAGGATAATACAGCACAGTATAGGACTGTAGCAGCAGTCTGTATACAGTATTATAATATAGGATAATACAGCACAGTATAGGTCTATAGCAGCAGTCTGTGTATACAGTATTATATAGGATAATACAGCACAGTATAGGACTATAGCAGCAGTCTGTGTATACAGTATTATAATATAGGATAATACAGCACAGTATAGGTCTATAGCAGCAGTCTATGTATACAGTATTATAATATAGGATAATACAGCACAGTATAGGTCTATAGCAGCAGTCTATGTATACAGTATTATATAGGATAATACAGCACAGTATAGGTCTATAGCAGCAGTCTGTGTATACAGTATAATATAGGATAATACAGCACAGTATAGGCCTATAGCAGTGTGTGTATACAGTATAATATATGATAATACGGCACAGTATAGGCCTATAGCAGCAGTCTGTGTATACAGTATAATATATGATAATACGGCACAGTATAGGTCTATAGCAGCAGTCTATGTATACAGTATTCTAATATATGATAATACAGCACAGTATAGGCCTATAGCAGTCTATGTATACAGTATTATAATATAGGATAATACAGCACAGTATAGGACTATAGCAGCAGTCTGTGTATACAGTATTATAATATATGATAATACAACACAGTACGGGTCATGGAGATGGAGAAGTGATTTACGCCGTCACTCTCCCATACTCCAATAACCTTCGGGATCAATACGGCCATTTAGCTAATGTTAGAAACCAGGGTCTTGTTTTCCTCTTAATACCTCTGATATCGGACAATGCAGATGAGTCAGGGACCTGTCAGCTAGATAAAGGGACGTTCTATACCAGGCTTAGGAACCTGACATCAATGGTATTAGTGATCTATAGGGGATGAGGTCACTGACTTCAGTTATCTGGAGAATAAGAAAGACAATTGCCTTATTATTAATGGCTCATAGTAATATTAGAGTAGAAAGTCCCTGGCACTGCTGCATGGGCTGTAATTACCAGGTTATACTATCACAGTGTCTTTGTACTGCAGTGATGGTAAGGAGGATATGTCACATGAAGTGTTTAATTACTTGCAGTACCATGCCTGACCACATGGAATGCTGTATCTAAGCAACACAGACCATGTAGCTGGAGGCTCACAGGCTCTATATAAGTGGGAGGAGCAGACAGGACTCACAGGCTCTATATAAGTGGGAGAAGCAGACAGGAGTCACAGGCTCTATATAAGTGAGAGGAGCAGACAGGACTCACAGGCTCTATATAAGTGGGAGGAGCAGACAGGACTCACAGGATTTCTCTATAAGTGGGAGGAGCAGACAGGACTCACAGGCTTTCTCTATAAGTGGGAGGAGCAGACAGGACTCACAGGCTCTATATAAGTGGGAGGAGCAGACAGGACTCACAGGCTTTCTCTATAAGTGGGAGGAGCAGACAGGACTCACAGGCTTTCTCTATAAGTGGGAGGAGCAGACAGGACTCACAGGCTCTATATAAGTGGGAGGAGCAGACAGGACTCACAGGCATTCTCTATAAGTGGGAGGAGAAGACAGGACTCACAGGTTTTCTATATAAGTGGGAGGAGCAGACAGGACTCACAGGCTTTCTCTATAAGTTGGAGGAGAAGACAGGACTCACAGGCTTTATCAGTGGGGGGAGAAGCAGACAGGACTCACAGGCTTTCTCTATAAGTGGGAGGAGAAGACAGGACTCACAGGCTCTATATAAGAGGAAGGAGCAGACAGGACTCACAGGCTTTCTCTATAGGTGGGAGGAGCAGAGAGGGCTCACAGGCTTTGTATATAAGTGGGAGGAGCAGACAGGACTCACAGGCTTTCTATATAAGTGGAAGGAGCAGATAGGACTCACAGGCTCTATCTATAAGAGGGAGGAGCAGACAGGACTCACAGGCTTTGTATATAAGTGGGAGGAGCAGACAGGACTCACAGGCTCTATCTATAAGTGGGAGGAGTAGACAGGACTCACAGGCTCTATCTATAAGAGGGCAGAGTAGACAGGACTCACAGGCTTTCTATATAAGTGGGAGAAGCAGACAGGACTCACAGGCTTTATCAGTGGGGGGAGCAGACATGACTCACTGGCTTTGTATATAGATGGAAGGAGCAGACAGGCTTTGTATAACTCTCTCTCCCCTCTTACGTTACCATACGTCGCCCTCATCTGGAGACCTTGCATTTGCCCTTTAACCCCTCTATGGAGTACTGTATAGTCACTATCACCATTCACAACTCACATACATGATTTTTCAGTTTTATATTTGCATAGAATCTGCTGTATGTGAACTGTCCCTTAAAGCTGCAGTAGTGGGGTCGATCCTCATACCGGTTCCTCAGCTCCAGTATAGGCTCCGCAGGTATATGGCCGCTGTCTGGGTGATGTTACTATATTACCCCGCTCCTCAGCTCCAGTATAGGCTCCGCAGGTATATGGCCGCCGTCTGTGTGATATTACTGTATTACCCGGCTCCAGTATAAGTGTAGTATACCAGAGCGTAATCCCTGTGGCTGGGCTGAGGATGGCACCTGTCAACAAGTTTTTTTATTATATATTCTAGGATTTAATATGTTTAATATCAAACTATTATGTGTATTTTTCTGTACCAGTAGCTGGCAGGCAGAGAATGGGTTACATGCTTTTCACTGCACACCACACAACAGCGACATCTACTGACCTTAGTGGGAACTGCTCTAGGTAGCCTAGAGCAGTTCCTAGGTAAGCCTAGGAAGTTGCTAGAAGTGGGTGGGGTTATGCAAATAGGCCCACTATATAAGGATGGTGGTTGCAGTGCATAGCTGAGACAAGTGACTAGATGCTGAGGGAACAACATCACCTCATGAGAGACCATCACCACAGAGCAAAGCTGCTGAGGGGAATAAGAACAGAGCAGCCACAGAAAACAGCTGGAGGTGAGAGGAAAAGAGAGACAGTTTGTCAGGTGCTCCTCAGGAAAGGGCCAGCACACTTACAGTCAGTGGGAATCCTAAAGACCGACACCCTTAGTGGACTTGGCTGTAAAAGGGAGCAGAGTTAACATAGGCCTCTGTACCCATCTTCCTGAAATTCGGGGGGTAAGATTTACTAGGACCCCTGGATACCTCTGGGACCCGAAAGTTGTGGCCTATGGCCCGGCCCAGTAACCTAATCAGGAAGCTCCCTAGCTGATAGGGAGGGAAAGACAGACGCAAGCGCCATTGGGGAAGAGGTCCACAGGATCACAGTGCCCACCAGCGTCCCCACACGTACTGACAGACCAGGATCTGAGGCAGATCATCTCTCCACACACCACCAGACTCTCCACACACCACCAGACTCTCCACACACCACCAGACTCTCCACACACCACCAGACTCTCCACAAATGCAGTAACTCAGTCAAAGCCGCCAGTATTAACTGCTGTATACCACCTGCACGTCTATCAGTAAAGGAGTTGTTGTTACACTGCCTCCCTCCTTGTCTCCCTGTTGTCCTGGTTATCTGCACCACACCACCATCAAGGGCCATTGTACCCAACAGAAGTATTTGGGGTTGGCCCCGGGGGAACTACAGGTCCACACCACTGACCACCTTACACACAGGTGCAGCCCCCTTCAGGAATCCCTGCAGTAGCCCACAGAAGAGAGAGAGATACCCGGGAAGCGCCAGAGAGTCCCCCTGTACCTGCAGAAGCCCTCGTGCCCACCTGTGACCATGACAAGATCCAGCCATCCTGCAGGTACAGCACACTCTCCCCTTGCAGCCCTCAGTGCATCCCCTCACAGAGGAGCTCAGCGCCACACTCAGGAGAGACTACTACCACCATCATCCTCTCCTCACTCCCCTCACTCTCTTACACGAGTACCCCGGCACACTGCATAAGCTCCGCAGGTATATGGCCACCGTCTGGGTGATGTTACTATATTATCCGGCTCCTCAGCTTCAGTATAAGCTCCGCAGGTATATGGCCACCGTCTGGGTGATGTTACTATATTATCCGGCTCCTCAGCTCCGGTATAAGCTCCGCAGGTATATGGCCGCCGTCTGGGTGATGTTACTGTATTACCCGGCTCCAGTATAGGCTCCGCAGGTATATGGCCGCTGTCTGGGTGATGTTACTATATTACCCAGCTCCTCAGCTCCAGTATAAGCTCCGCAGGTATATGGCCGCTGTCTGGGCGATATTACTGTATTACCCGGCTCCTCAGCTCCAGTATAAGCTCCGCAGGTATATGGCCACTGTCTGGGTGATGTTACTGTATTACCCGGCTCCAGTATAAGCTCCGCAGGTATATGGCCGCTGTCTGGGTGATGTTACTGTATTACCCGTCTCTGGGTGATGTTGCTCCTCAGCTCCAGTATAGGCTCCGCAGGTATATGGCCACTGTCTGGGTGATGTTACTGTATTACCCCGCTCCTCAGCTCCAGTATAGGCTCCGCAGGTATATGGCCGCCGTCTGTGTGATATTACTGTATTACCCGGCTCCAGTATAAGTGTAGTATACCAGAGCGTAATCCCTGTGGCTGGGCTGAGGATGGCACCTGTCAACAAGTTTTTTTATTATATATTCTAGGATTTAATATGTTTAATATCAAACTATTATGTGTATTTTTCTGTACCAGTAGCTGGCAGGCAGAGAATGGGTTACATGCTTTTCACTGCACACCACACAAGAGCAACATCTACTGACCTTAGTGGGAACTGCTCTAGGTAGCCTAGAGCAGTTCCTAGGTAAGCCTAGGAAGTTGCTAGAAGTGGGTGGGGTTATGCAAATAGGCCCACTATATAAGGATGATGGTTGCAGTGCATAGCTGAGACAAGTGACTAGATGCTGAGGGAACAACATCACCTCATGAGAGACCATCACCACAGAGCAAAGCTGCTGAGGGGAATAAGAACAGAGCAGCCACAGAAAACAGCAGGAGGTGAGAGGAAAAGAGAGACAGTTTGTCAGGTGCCCCCTCAGGAAAGGGCCAGCACACTTACAGTCAGTGGGAATCCTAAAGACCGACACCCTTAGTGGACTTGGCTGTAAAAGGGAGCAGAGTTAACGTAGGCCTCGGCACCCATCTTCCTGAAATTCGGGGGGTAAGATTTACTAGGACCCCTGGATACCTCTGGGACCCGAAAGTTGTGGCCTATGGCCCGGCCCAGTAACCTAATCAGGAAGCTCCCTAGCTGACAGGGAGGGAAAGACAGACGCAAGCGCCATTGGGGAAGAGGTCCACAGGATCACAGTGCCCACCAGCGTCCCCACACGTACTGACAGACCAGGATCTGAGGCAGATCATCTCTCCACACACCACCAGACTCTCCACACACCACCAGACTCTCCACACACCACCAGACTCTCCACACACCACCAGACTCTCCACAAATGCAGTAACTCAGTCAAAGCCGCCAGTATTAACTGCTGTATACCACCTGCACGTCTATCAGTAAAGGAGTTGTTGTTACACTGCCTCCCTCCTTGTCTCCCTGTTGTCCTGGTTATCTGCACCACACCACCATCAAGGGCCATTGTACCCAACAGAAGTATTTGGGGTTGGCCCCGGGGGAACTACAGGTCCACACCACTGACCACCTTACACACAGGTGCAGCCCCCCTTCAGGAATCCCTGCAGTAGCCCACAGAAGAGAGAGAGATACCCGGGAAGCGCCAGAGAGTCCCCCTGTACCTGCAGAAGCCCTCGTGCCCACCTGTGACCATGACAAGATCCAGCCATCCTGCAGGTACAGCACACTCTCCCCCTGCAGCCCTCAGTGCATCCCCTCACAGAGGAGCTTAGCGCCGCACTCAGGAGAGACTACTACCACCATCATCCTCTCCTCATTCCCCTCACTCTCTTACACGAGTACCCCGGCACACTGCATAAGCTCCGCAGGTATATGGCCACCGTCTGGGTGATGTTACTATATTACCCGGCTCCTCAGCTCCAGTATAAGCTCCGCAGGTATATGGCCACCGTCTGGGTGATGTTACTATATTATCCGGCTCCTCAGCTCCGGTATAAGCTCCGCAGGTATATGGCCGCCGTCTGGGTGATGTTACTGTATTACCCGGCTCCAGTATAGGCTCCCCAGGTATATGGTCGCCGTCTGGGTGATGTTACTGTATTACTCGGCTCCAATATAAGCTCCGCAGGTATATGGCCGCTGTCTGGGTGATGTTACTATATTACCCAGCTCCTCAGCTCCAGTATAAGCTCTGCAGGTATATGGCCGCTGTCTGGGCGATATTACTGTATTACCCGGCTCCTCAGCTCCAGTATAAGCTCCGCAGGTATATGGCCGCTGTCTGGGCGATATTACTGTATTACCCGGCTCCTCAGCTCCAGTATAAGCTCCGCAGGTATATGGCCGCTGTCTGGGTGATGTTACTGTATTACCCGGCTCCAGTATAAGCTCCGCAGGTATATGGCCGCTGTCTGGGTAATGTTACTGTATTACCCGGCTCCAGTATAAGCTCCGCAGGTATATGGCCGCTGTCTGGGTGATGTTATTGTATTACCCGTCTCTGGGTGATGTTGCTCCTCAGCTCCAGTATAGGCTCCGCAGGTATATGGCCGCCGTCTGGGTGATGTTACTGTATTACCCGGCTCCAGTATAAGCTCCGCAGGTATATGGCCACTGTCTGGGTGATGTTACTGTATTACCCGTCTCTGGGTGATGTTGCTCCTCAGCTCCAGTATAGGCTCCGCAGGTATATGGTCGCCGTCTGGGTGATGTTACTGTATTACTCGGCTCCAGTATAAGCTCCGCAGGTATATGGCCGCCGTCTGGGTGATGTTACTGTATTACCCCGCTCCTCAGCTCCAATATAAGCTCCGCAGGTATATGGCCGCCGCCTGGATGATGTTACTGTATTACTCGGCTCCAGTATAAGCTCCGCAGGTATATGGCCGCCGTCTGGGTGATGTTACTGTATTACCCCGCTCCTCAGCTCCAATATAAGCTCCGCAGGTATATGGCCGCCGCCTGGGTGATGTTACTGTATTACCCAGCTCCAGTATAAGCTCTGCAGGTATATGGCCGCTGTCTGGGTGATGTTACTGTATTACCCGGCTCCAGTATAAGCTCCGCAGGGATATGGCCGCCGTCTGGCTGATGTTACTGTATTACCCCGCTCCAGTATAAGCTCCGCAGGTATATGGCCGCTGTCTGGGTGATGTTACTGTATTACCCGGCTCCAGTATAAGCTCCGCAGGTATATGGCCGCTGTCTGGCTGATGTTGGAAGGTTTCCAGTCTTTGTTTCCAGAACTTCTCTGTAACCTGAATTATTCAGCTCTTCCCTTTCTGTCCGTCTTCTCTCCATTGTTTCTCCGGTCTCGCTCTTGGCTGGGGGCTATAGTGGCGGCTGGATGTTCGCTCTTCCGCCTGACCCCCGCCCCCCCCCCCCCTTTAGAGCAAAGTGAGATATCTGAAGGTGACATGGAGGTCAGAAAGTAGCTGGAAGAACTTCAGAAGAAGCGCAGGTTTTTATAAGTAGTGACTCAACTTTAGAGTCTAGCAGGTACCTGCTGCGGTATGGCACCTCCGGGTCACCTGGGGGCACTCTAACTGCCAGGGCGCATTATCTACTCTATGAGACACACAGCCGAGACCTCATCTAGGAAGGTAAAAAACATTGTGGAGGAGAACAGACCTGCCGGGGAGCCATAGCTAACAGCTCTGTGTATGATATATGTGATGTGTGATATGTGTGTGATGTGTTTTATGTGTGTATGATGTGTGTGTGATAGGTGTGATATGTGTGTGATACGTGTTATGTGTGTATGATGTGTGATATGTGTTACGTGTGTAAGATGTATGATATGTGTTATGTGTGTGTGATATGTGTGTATGTGTTATGTGGCTATGATGTGTGATATGTGTGATATGTCAGATGTGTGTGTGATGTGTTGTGTATGATGTGTGATGGGTATGATGTGTGTATGTGTTATGTGTCTATGATGTGTGTGATATGTGTGATATGTGATATGTCATATGTGTGTGTGATGTGTGTGTGTATGATGTGTGATGGGTATGATGTGTGTATGTGTTATGTGTCTATGATGTGTGTGATATGTGATATGTCATATGTGTGTGTGATGTGTGTGACACATGGAGCATTACAGCTGATTATTATGATCTGAATGGGCAATTGTAGCAGAATTGTCCGTCTGGCTGGATTTCCCCTCCCTCCTGTAGTATGGGGCTGCTATAACACTAGACCCTGCATTACATTACATTGCCATTTAGTAGAACAAAGGACTTTGTATTGTTTATAGTCATCATAAGAAAACAGGCAATGTTTACATTAAAGGGGCATTTGGGTGAAAACAGTTTTCTTTCAAATCAACTGGTGTCATCAGAAAGTTATACAAATTTGTAAATTACTTTAATAAAAAAAATCTTCCAGTACTTATAAGTTTCTGTATGTCCTGCAGGAAGTGGTGTATTCTCTCCAGTCTGACACAGTGCTCTCTGCTGCCACCTCTGTCCATGTCAGGAACTGTCCAGAGCAGCAGCAAATCCCCATAGAAATTCCCTGCTGCTCTGGACAGTTCCTGACATGGACAGAGGTGGCAGCACAGAGCCATTAAACAGCAATTTTCTGAAGACATCTCATGGCTCAAATCTGCTGACAGAATCCCTTTTAAGTGCTTTGCCTGTAATTCCACCTTAGACCACATGGTGTGCTGTTAGACGCACCAGTGTAACAGATGCCAATGAGTATTGAACAGTCCTTTATAGAGCTCTATATAAACCGGTATAAATAAGTCCTTTGGGTTCCCTATCCTGGAAAATCTATGATACTGCTGCCATGGTATAAAACAAATAGTAATTTTACTGATGTCCATGCATCATGAGCTGTCAGTGGCCGAGCTGGCGGCCTTCCTGGGGGCGGCTGATGCTGCCATTGCCTGCCTCATTTCCAGAAAACCAAGTGGCCTCCCCGAGTCTGGGCTGACCTGAGGATTACAGATTTCCCAGGAGGCCGTCCCTACGTCTTCTGGAAACACAACCTACAGATATTGACTCTGAGCTAATCTCATAAGGTGACTAATCATAGGCTGAGACTATAGACTTATAGGCCAAGGTCAGAGAGAGAAGACAAAGGTCACAGGAGAGCCCACGGGACTATGGGCTATAGACTATAGTATAGACTGGGAATAGCGACCCAAGTACCAGGAAAAAGTCTGCCCCATCGACCAACGAGGTGCTATAGGGCAGGAGACGCTGAGCTCACTCTTGGAAACACATTTTGTGTAAATGTGTATTGAATTTCTGCTTCTATGCTTAGGAGTCCAGTGGGCGGTCCTACAGTTTGACTGCTCACTGGACTCAGCAGAGATTTAAATCAATAAATTACAAGTTATATCCAGTGGCATAGCTACCATGGGGGCAGATCATGCAACTGCTATGGGGCCCATGGGGCAGGGAGGCCTGTCTCCATGGTAATAGTGGCTGCTGGCACCATCCTTACCTGCACCTCCCACACATTAACAGGGCATGTTCCTCCAACCTACGACCACCCGCCCAGGGCCGGGGTCTGACCAAACCGCTTTGATCCAGCGCCCTAGAGAGAGAAGGTTATACTGGGAGCTCCTCCCACAGAACTTATTAGAGGCCTGTCTGAGGGAAGGTCATGTGACCTACTTTTACATATTTACAGAGTATTCCACCAGTGGTGGCAGCACAGAGAAAATCATCCAGGATAAGAAAATAAATACAGGTACGTTGTTGCATAGTACCACCACTTCAGGCTGTGTGTGGTATAACACTTTATATTTCAATGGAACCGGGTGGTGCTGTTTCTGGTAGAAAGCAGCCATGTTTTTCTAAGCCTGGAAAACCCCTTTAATGAGCTTGTACCTGGTATCAAATAATAAACAGTGTAAAGCAATACAGTATATTCTTAGTATGCGGCCCCTTAAAGTGATTGGGGAAGGGGGGTGCTGAGAGTCCCCTCCGATCCGATAGCGGAATAATCCTTCGCCATATACACCAGTCCAGAGATCTCAGTGCTGTATTGTCCCTGTGACACATGAATATAAAATAAGGCTTCTCTTGTGAATGGCTTTGTGCCGTCTTCCTGGCATTGAGCTCTCTATCCTCCTGGCATTGAGCTCTCTCTCTCCTCCTGACACTGAGCTCTCTATCCTCCTGACACTGAGCTCTCTATCCTCCTGGCACTGAGCTGTCTATTCTCCTGACATTGAGCTCTCTATCCTCCTGACGATGAGCTCTTTATCCTCCTTGCACTGAGCTCTCTATCCTCCTGACACTGAGCTCTCTTTCTCTCCTCCTGGCACTGAGCTCTCTCTCCTCCTGACACTGAGCTCTCTTTCTCTCCTCCTGACACTGAGCTCTCTTTCTCTCCTCCTGGCACTGAGCTCTCTCTCCTCCTGACACTGAGCTCTCTATCCTCCTGACACTGAGCTCTCTATCCTCCTGGCACTGAGCTCTCTATCCTCCTGACACTGAGCTCTCTCTCCTCCTGACACTAAGCTCTCTATCCTCCTGACACTGAGCTCTCTATCCTCCTGGCACTGAGCTCTCTCTATCCTCCTGACACTAAGCTCTCTATCCTCCTGACACTGAGCTCTCTATCCTCCTGGCACTGAGCTCTCTATCCTCCTGGCACTGAGCTCTCTCTATCCTCCTGACACTGAGCTCTCTATCCTCCTGGCACTGAGCTCTCTATCCTCCTGACACTGAGCTCTCTATCCTCCTGGCACTGAGCTCTCTATCCTCCTGGCACTGAGCTCTCTATCCTCCTGACACTGAGCTCTCTATCCTCCTGACACTGAGCTCTCTCTCTATCCTTCTGACACTGAGCTCTCTCCTCTCTCTCTCTCTCTCTCTCTCTCTCTCTCCTCTTGGCACTGAGCTCTCTCCCCTCTTGGCACTCTCTCACACATCTTATAATGAATTGTATGTTTGCTTATTTTCTGCTTAATGCCGAGTCTCTAATTCCAAGGATTTGTTTCAGACAAATCAAACAGTGAGATAAGATGAGGCTGCAGTTCTCTAACATCCCGGCTTCACAAACATTTACATGGTAATGATCCTTCGGATGTTACTGGAATAGTAGTGAGGACCAAGTGGACTCTCCAACACCCGATGCTTGTGTGACGGCCACTATGCATAGTCATATATGCATAGCGAGCGGCACAGGAGGGGGGCGGCATTGGGGGAGTTGGACTGGGCGGGCCACGCTGGTGCTCAGCACTTAGGCTGACGCCCCAAATTCCTCCGAAGCCCCTCATTAGCATAGGGGCAATTGGGGGCTATCATGCCAATGCGGGGCAGAAGAGAAGATTTAGTACCAGCCCTGCTCTCTACAGGTAAAGATCTACTGCGGCATATTAGCAGGTTCATTGGGCTGAACCTGCTGATAGTGCCGCTTTAAGCAGACTTTCCAAGACTTCCCAGAATAGACGTGCATTACAGCAAGATATGTAAGCTTACACGCTGAGAGCAAGATTAGAGTTGTAGGAGGGTGCAGCAGCTTATCTGTACAGGCTGTGTCTGGTAATGCAGGCCATTCCTATAGGACTGAGCTGCAATACCAGGAACAGTCACACATGTATATGGGGCGCTATGACTATGTAACATATGTTCACGGAGGGAATTGGGGTCTGACTGACTGGAGTTTCTAAGAAGAGGCTATCGCGTTAAGTTCTAGAAAATCCCTTTAAAGGTGCTCAGCGCTTTATTATAAAGGTTGCAGGTTCAGCTATCAGTATAAGGTGTATTGGGACCTCCCGACTCCAACAGATGATGTTGGTGGAGACAAGGTTCGGATGTGATGGATTTTCTCTGCCCAGCTCTTATGTTCTTGGAGGGCAAAGCCAAGGTTGTGGTATACCCCCATAGGGAACACATAAATGTTTGGCTGAGTATGGGGGTAATGGTAGATAAAACAATAAGGCGTGTCCATACCTGATCTGTAAAACCTCAAAAGGTTGACAAACCTTATTATTGCTTTTCTTCCAGTTTAGATCGATGACTGGTCCGACTATGAGGCCTGAAGTACAGAGGCTACAATGCCTGGGTGTTCCCGTACCTATAGGGTCTCGGGATATGACCAAAGAGGTCAACACTAGAGATGCCAAACCCGAACGTTTAGTATTTCATTAGCTGGGGCTGCTGAACTTGGATAAAGCTCTAAGGTTGTCTGGAAAACATGGATACAGCCAATGACTATATCCATGTTTTCCACATAGCCTTAGGGCTTTATCCAACTTCAGCAGCCACCGCTAATCAAATGCCGAAAGTTTGGGTTCGGATGGACTCCAGCATGCTCCAGGTTCACTCATCTCTAGTCAAGACAGATATGGGGACAAAACCATTGCAATACATCAGGATAAGCAGGATCCTCCCACTACTCTTCATAGTCTCCATAGCTCAGCTCCAGCCTCCCACTACTCTTCATAGTCTCCATACCTCAGCGCCAGCCTCCCACTACTCTTCATAGTCTCCATACCTCAGCGCCAGCCTCCCACTACTCTTCATAGTCTCCATAGCTCAGCTTCAGCCTCCTACTACTCTTCATAGTCTCCATAGCTTAGCCTTATCCTCCCACTACTCTTTATAATCTCCATAGCTCAGCTTCATCCTCCTATTACTCTTCATAGTCTCCATAGCTCAGCTCCAGCCTCCTATTACTCTTCATAGTCTCCATAGCTTAGCTTCAGCCTCCCACTACTCTTCATAGTCTCCATAGCTCAGCTTCCTCCTCCCACTACTCTTCATAGTCTCCATAGATCAACTTCCTCCTCCCACTACTATTCATAGTCTCCATAGCTCAGCTCCAGCCTCCTCCTACTCTTCATAGTCTCCATAGCTCAGCTTCATCCTCCTCCCACTACTCTTCATAGTCTCCATAGCTCAGCTTCATCCTCCCACTACTCTTCATAGTCTCCATAGCTCAGCTTCATCCTCCCACTACTCTTCATAGTCTCCATAGCTCAGCTCCATCCTCCTCCTACTCTTCATAGTCTCCATAGCTCAGCTCCAGCCTCCCACTACTCTTCATAGTCTCCATAGCTTAGCTTCAGCCTCCCACTACTCTTCATAGTCTCCATAGCCTAGCTTCATCCTCCCACTACTCTTCATAGTCTCCATAGCTCAGCTTCAGCCTCCCACTACTCTTCATAGTCTCCATAGCTCAGCTTCATCCTCCCACTACTCTTCATAGTCTCCATAGCTCAGCTCCAGCCTCCCACTACTCTTCATAGTCTCCATAGCTCAGCTCCAGCCTCCTCCTACTCTTCATAGTCTCCATAGCTCAGCTCCAGCCTCCCACTACTCTTCATAGTCTCCATAGCTCAGCTCCAGCCTCCCACTACTCTTCATAGTCTCCATAGCTCATCTTCATCCTCCCACTACTCTTCATAGTCTCCAAAGCTCAGCTTCATCCTCCTCCTACTCTTCATAGTCTCCATAGCTCAGCTCCAGCCTCCCACTACTCTTCATAGTCTCCATAGCTCAGCTTCAGCCTCCATACTGAGATTGCACTTTAAGGAATGATCAATAAAAGGAGACGAGGAAGACGCTGCTCAGGATTCAGGAAAAGTCAAATCAACAACATTTAATCAATCAGAACAAAGGCAATTACTTTCCAGTTACAAGACGTCAGCCGGGCCGGAGGCGATCACGTCCATAACAAAGGTGTCTTGTTTTATTTGTCCATTACCCTGGAATGGTGTCAGTGCCCCGACATGTGTATGGTAATCTATTCATCTACAAGACATACCATCATCCCGAGAGACAGAGGCGGATTATCCACCAAGGACATCACCCCCCACCTTCTCTCATCAGGACCGCGCCATCACATCAGACACCAAGGATAAAGTAAAACAGAATAGTTACACGTCTGAATTGTTACATTGTTATTTGCAAAATAAATAAATAAAAAATTCTAAGATTAAATTCTTTTTCCTTTATTTATACTCTAGAAACCTTGTTATACAGCTTGTAACCCGGTACCGGCCTCATTCTTCATGCAGACTCTGCTGGGGTCCTCTCCTACTTTACACTCCTATATAACCAGTGTAATCATCCTTACACTCTACTATGGGTTCTCTCCTGCTACTTTACACTCCTATACAACCAGTGTAATCATCCTTACACTTTACTATGGAAATTCTCCTATATCTTTACACTCCGATACAACCAGTGTAATCATCCTTACACTCTACTATAGGTATTTTCCTCCTACTTTATCACTCCTATACAACCGGTGTATTTATCCTTACACTCTACTATGGGTATTCTCCTTCTACTTTACACTCCTATACAACCAGTGTAATCATCCTTATACTCTACGATAGGTATTCTTCTGCATCTTTGCACTCTTTGATATAACTTGCTTTGCTGTGTACAAGTTCTCCTCTTACCATGCATACTGGTGTCTCTAACATTTCAATACTTTAAAGGTCCTTTTACACCTACCGATTTGTCATCCACAGGCCGCATTACATGACAAATCGGGTGGCCGGCTGCTCAAACAATCCTTTTATGGTCAATGTAAATATTTGTGGTGTCAGTTCCCAGATCACGAGCAGCAGTGCAACATCAGCCAGGAGTGGTGTGCTGTATCATCTATCTAGCAGCTGATTATCCAGCTATGTACAGGAGTTGCACAGACTCTTCAACAGTAAAATGGTAGTCATTTTTATTTTTCACTATCAATTGTTCATAACCATGTATAACCATATATGCACGTCCACCATTGGTGCAGCACAGGTAGCAAGTTGTAAAGAACCAGGTTCGACTACGGGACCACCCTCAATAGCCAGCTCCTAATTGCCATGTTGTAGCCATCTATACCGTACATACCTCCCTGTTCCATAAAAACCCCAACCAGTCCTCTGTGTCCTATTCTTCGACCACTCATCAAATATATGGTGTGTACTCTACAGTCCATGGGGCACTGTGTGCGGGAATGGGGATAACTCAATTATTATGATGGAAAAAGAGATCCAAGGTGGAAAATGTGTGAGAAAACTCAATGGGCCCAAACCATTTGTGTATACGGAGCCAAGACACTACAGTTGGCAGTTCTGCATACATGGGAACACGTTCCGGCATCTGGTGGTCCTCACTTGTTGGTGGGCATTTTTGGAGCTTTTACTCCTCACTGACTCAATGTTTTGATTTGGAACCTGAAACATCGGCTCCAATCTGTGATCGAGGATAATATGTTATCCTGCCTGTTCTTGAAGGACACCAGTCCCGGGGGGGGACGTCAGACCTACAGGTTCGGATTAAAGACATTATACTTCATCACTAACGGTGTCTCTAAATGGATGGTGAGCTTCTCCTTGCCGGTGGCTTCCGCCTTCTTTCCTTTTATCTCCAACACAGCCAAACTCTCTTTTTACTCTGAACGCCGGGTGACCCCTAATTTCTACCTTGTTCATGATTTTTCATTCATTCCTTCTTATGGGTCTTTATTTCATATATCAATTAATCGGAAACTTATTATAAAAGGTGCAAGAAAGAACAAGTCACATTCCGGATTTGTCAGATTTTCTGAAATACTTATAAAGCAGTTAGAATCAAAGAGGTTTTCCGGTCAATCGACGGACGAGTTATCCACGGGACAGAACGGGAGCGAAGGAGCGAAGACAGACTAAACAGCTTACACACAGTTTTCTGTGTCTTCACCAGAAAGCAGCAGCTCAGAACTGGGGGAAGGAGACTGAATAAATAATAACAAGTAGGGAAGAAATTGTTAGTCTCCAGAAGGGGGTTGATTCCACATGCATTTTACCTGAGCAGAATACCCCTTTAAGAGCCCCACCATTGTAAGTATCCTAAGTCATATAACGTTCTTGTTATTTTTATCCTCATTCTTCCTCAGCTTCTCTTTTATTACATTTACATATTAATACACGTATATTTAGGCAGCCCATTTTTTCAGCTTTTTATAAAGTCATCTTTAATGTAGGACAAAGACATGAATAGTTAAACATGTAATAGTCGGATAATGGGGCATTCAGATATTCTTAGTAATGACGAATATTAAGAGTAAAGCAGAAGTGAGATGGGATCTGTAATAGAATATTATATAAAGTGAAGGGGGGGGGGCCTTACAAAAAGTTCTGAACCTTATCTTGAGAACTTTGTGGAAGTTTGCCTGTTCTCCCTGGAGATATTGAGATCTATATCCTGTGTTTTGCTGGAGATCAGATGAGAGTGTAGAGTGGGGAGATGTCGCCGTATCTCCTCCATCTGCCTTATCTGCAAGACGCCTTCCAGTGAGACTTTATTCTCTGCATTAACCCATTAAAAACAAAGCCAACTGTAATCTCAACGTTTTTTTTGCCTTTTTAAAACTCATCCATCCAGCTGTATTACGGCTTCTTTTTTTTCCTCGATTTTTAAAAAGTTTTTTTTAAGTTGTATTTTTAATTGTCGAGATGTACATAAATGGATTTTCTTCCACTGTTTTTTGTGTTTTTACTAGTCGGTCACAGCTGGGCTCCTGCGGTGTTCACTAGAATGTAACTCCTGAGCCTGTTTTATCAAAATGACCTATATTTATGGCATTTGGCACCAGGGGTGTAGCTAAAGGTTGAATTTAGCTTGGTGCCCACCTTCACTCCCCATTTCCTACCCAATCAGGTGCAGTCAGGGGCAAAAAAAAAAATGATATCCAGTGACTCTAATGTACTGTGCCACTGTGTCCCCTCATGTACTGGGACACTGTGTCCCCTCATGTACCGTGTCCCTTTATTTACTGTGCCACTGTGTCCCCTCATGTACTGTGCCACTGTGTCCCCTCATGTACTGCGCCACTATGTCCCATCATGTACTGTGCCACTGTGTCCCCTCATGTACTGTGCCACTGTGTCCCTTTATTTACTGGGCCACTGTGTCCCCTCATGTACTGGGACACTGTGTCCCCTCATGTACTGTGTCACTGTGTCCCTTTATTTACTGTGCCACTGTGTCCCCTCATGTACTGTGCCACTGTGTCCCCTCATGTACTGGGCCACTGTGTCCCCTCATGTACTGTGCCACTGTGTCCCCTCATGTACTGTGTCACTGTGTCCCTTTATTTACTGGGCCACTGTGTCCCCTCATGTACTGTGTCACTGTCCCCCCTCATGTACTGCGCCACTGTGTCCCCTCATGTACTGTGTCACTGTGTCCCTTTATTTACTGGGCCACTGTGTCCCCTCATGTACTGTGCCACTGTGTCCCCTGTGTCACTGTGTTTTAGTTCTTTAACTTGGGGAGCCACAGGCTGAAAAGGTGCAACTCCCATCACAAACTGTCAGCAGGGCATGATGGGGGTTGTAGTTCTAAAGATAATCTTACCTCTCCAGGTTCCTGCCCTTCTCTGGGGCTCTGGGCTCCTCTGCTCAGGTCTGGCTGCTGAGTATGGGGGTGGAGCTAATCCCTCTGCTCCTCATTACACAGAATATAAATGCTGAAGGGCAGGAGAGGGAGCATAGGGCTCTTTGTCTCCTGCCACAAACCGGCTATTCAGTTATATTAGTGATTGCTGATACAACTGGATAGGAGAGTAGAGCCTGCAGACTCACTGCTGTTCTCCAAAACCGGCTGCCATTATTAGGTGATTCAGGAGAACTGGAGAGTGATACGAGGTGATGAGGCGGCCCAGCTAGTGTCCGCCCCCTAGCATCCGGGCCCAGCATCCTCTGCGACACCTATCGCTACGCCACTGTTTGGCACTAATAGTCCATACAGATGAGATACTCCACTTCCTTCACCTTGATGAATAAATGATATTGCTAATGCAGGGTGTGGGGTTCTTGCCTCCTGCCCCTGGAATAAGTTCATCATCAACAGGAAGAGACATTATAGAGGGTGTCCATGGTTATAAAAAAACATGGCTGCTTTCTTCTAGAAACAGAGCTACATCTGGGTTCAGCATTGCAGTTCAGCTGCACTGAAGTTATTTTATGTAAGCCGCCATACCGGACATAAACTGAAGACAGGGGTGGCGCTGTTTTTAGATGAAAGCAGCCAATTTGTTATAATCCTAGAGTTTTCATAAAATTTTTTGAGTGTTCAGATTCTGACCATTAACTAGCCCAAGCCAAGAGGGGTAAGCACTAATTACATTGTCTACTATGTCTGTATTTTGTGACCAGGACTGACCCCCCAAGGCAAGATGTCCTGTCTGGTGTACATCCTGTAACAGTCTTCCTGTTCCTGTACACTCCAGCCGGGAATTCAGCCAATTCTATCTCGGAAGGGGTTATAACTAGAGATGAGCACACCCTAAGCATGCTAATCATTCAGCATTTGAATACTGGTGGCTGAAGAAGTTGGATGCAGCCCAAAGGAGTCCTGGAAAACATGAGTACGGTCATAGGCCATAAGCTGTACCCATATTTTCCCAGGCTCCCTAAGGCTGCATCCAACTTTTTCAGCCACTGGTATTTAAATGCCAAACAATCGGACTTGAGCATGCTCCAGTTGCATCTATTTCTAGTTATTACCAAAAAAGTTTAGTGGGAGGGAGGGTTGGCTGAACTCCCGCCTAGAGTATACAGGAACAGGAAGTCTGTTACAGAATTCTGTTGGACCATTGGATAGGCAGTAAAATGTTACTTATAAATATCTGTTCATTGATTAGACACTCAGGCTGGGTTCACACTATGTTTTTTTAATCCTCTTTTGCAAAAAAACGGATTAAAAAACTGAGGCATTTGTGTGCATCCATTTTGATCAGGATCGACAATGTTTTTGTGTACGTTAAAGAAGTGGATTGTTTTGTTCCGTTTTCTTAGAATGGAAGTCAATGGAAAAACAGATCGAAATATCGTAGTGTGAACTTAGCCTTAGATGTAGATTTCATCATGGGACAACCCCTATAATGGTGGTCTCTATTATTCTACCCACTAAACGGAATGTAACGAAGATAAGGATTGCGTCACCATTTTTCTTACGGTTATGGTTTCCGTATTTATGGACAGCTCTCCGATCCCGACTTTATAACGTAGAGAAGTTTATGCGGGAAAATAAAACGTTGACTTAATATCGCTTCCTTCCACCTGCGAAAAAACCTAATTAAGACTTTTAGCGGCGCTTGAGTCTCTATCCGCCATCGGCGCGGTGACAGGTAATCACCCAAACTGTGAATCAAAGGGTAATCTGACGCGGAAAAGCTCGACGACACAAAGTGCCGAACATTATTCTTACCAGCGTCTGAAATTAAATTGGAAGAAAGCAGCTGATTTATGTTCACCTGAGAACGCCACAAGCCAAAGGCAGTTTTGATTGCGCGTCTTCTATTAATCATTCGTGTTCACGGTTCGGTCAAGGCGGAGCTGGAGCGTCGCGGCAGCATCCATCAGATAAATCACAGCCGGCAATAATTTATCTATCGCTTCATAATCATCTGTTTTATGCAGATAGAAAACAACAAACGGTCTAAGAAAATAAGAGGGGAAAAAAGAGGAAAATGAGATTGGGATTTGACGAGAATTTAGGGTTAATTAATACACTGACATATTGACGCCATTTACCTCTATGGTTCCCCAAGTTCTGTGTCGTTTCCATTAGGTGAGACTACATGGGATTTAAAGGGGAACAGTCTGCAGGTTAGATGAATATAACCTGCTGATAGCTCCCTAGTTGGCACAGGGTACTGAGGATGAAGGTATGTGTGTTACCTTCATCCTCAGCACCGTTCTTGTGCTGTTAGCTGTGCCTGTAAGCCATAAGGAGTTCTGGGGGCACGGCAACCACCCCTCCAAGCACCAATCCGGCCTGCCCCTGGGCCAGCCCCCTCAATTAATAATCATCAGAGGAGGCTGGTTGGTTGTGGAGCCGTAGCTCCACCCCCCCATGTGGCGATCTGCCCCCAACTGGTCTCCCTCCATTGATAATTATTAGGGGGGATGAGCTGGCCAGGGATGGTGCTAGTCCCTCGGCTGGCCCTTCCTATCTAATGATTATCTATGGAGGGGGGAGCCCAGGGGCTGGTCGGATCAGTGCTCGGAGGGGTGCTAGTCATGCCCCCAGTGCTCCTAATGTCTTACCGGGCACAAGTAACAGCACAGAAGTGGCACTGAGGATAAAGGTAACAGACATACCTTCATCCTCATAACCCTGTTCCAAGTAGGGAGCTATCAGCAGGTTAGATTTGTCTAGCCTTGGATAGTGTTGAGCTGAGTTGCCAAACAGTTGGAGTTCAGCAACATTCTCCAAACCTGAGCGCTCAGCTTTTGACTCCTGGCATCTGGAGAAGTTAGATGCCACCCTATGACTGCCATCTTATGGTTGTTTCCAATCTTTTCTGGACTCCCTAGGGTGGCATCTAACTTCTCTAGATGCCTGGGGTCAAATGCTGAGCGCTCAGGTTGGGAGAATGTTGTTGAACCCAAACTGGCGACTCAACACTAGTGTTGGAGGTATTTCGGCAGGCCGGCCAGTAATGGGCAGATTCACCTCCTTCCATGTGTTCTTCGAGCCGTAAACTCGTCTCTTTACCCGCTATAGAAAACTGCATTGAATGAGGATGACAAAATGACAAATTGACATCTAACCCAGTGACAATTTTTTTCTTCTTTTATAACAAAGTCGTCTGGAATCAAAGGGGGTTTATCAATCAAATCCAATTCAATTTGTTCTGTAGTTTGGTTGAGTAACTAAGAGCCAGTTACTTTTCCATATATTCTGTGCATGTCCGCGTTGTGCTGACACGTCCATCAACGGCAATGACAGAATAATCTCAGCGTCAAAGAAGTTGACGGGTTAATTCTTAATTGTCCTGACCCTCATGAGAGCGCAGTCTTCTCCCGGCACTAATACTCTCTCTTCTTTCCAAGCTATCTCTTAGGAAAATCAATGAAGGTCACTTTGAGGTCGCTCCTCCGTTGTAATTAGAGAAGTGTATATACTCTACGCTCGGCTTTCTGGTTAACGAAACTCATTACGTGAAATCAACACAAATGGGATTGTAAAGTCATCAGTGAATAACATAGACACAGAGTAGTTTCAGCAATTTTTTTTTTTTTTAATAACAGGGTCAGACTGGTCCAGCAAAGTAGAGAATCCTCCAATGGCTCCAAGCTCTGCCACAATAATGGGGTCAAAAGGTCCAGAAGAAGACAACCTCATTTGGAGATGACTTTTCCACTAGATTCTATATCTTATTCCATGATTTCCATATAACCTTTAAGATCTTATTGCTAATCTGTCCTGTGTGTAGAATGATAACAAAAAGGATTGTAATTGTAATGGATGTGCCCTTAGCAGAGAACCCTCTTCTCGGGTGGGCCTTACGTAACCCAACAGCAGCTAAAGTCATGGTAGAGGACATTAGTGATCACCAAACCAAAAGTATAACACAAGATGGCGATCACAACTGGGATTCATCTACAGCAGTTGCATTTCCCAGGTCCTAACAGAGTCTCCCATTTCTTAGATACCCCCGGGACTTACAGTAGAACAGAAGACAAAGAATTAGAAGATGCAGGAAACAAATTACAAGAATAAAAACTGACCAATAGAGGATAAAGGCCAAATGATGATCAGAAGGCACAAAAGGATGGTGAAGATGGGAGTCAGAAACTAGATGGATGATAAACAGAAACAAAGTATAAACTAGTCCAGTGCTGCTCGGAGGTGTCTCAATGGTCATGAGTTGTATGGAGATTGGGTGGAAATTTAGCCAATTGGGAAAAATTATCCAAAGGGTTTATTTGCTTTCTGATGCACTTTGGCCCCTTTGTTCTTCGAATTGATGCAGTTCCAGCTCATTGACAGGGTTTCTGATGCAGGAGCCTTTAACAGGAAAAAAAAGTATCCCCTTATGTATATACAAAGTATATAACCTTCTGTTCTATGGATATTAATAGAAAGCTCTGAGGCACCAAGGAGAAAGGAGCAAAATGTTCTCCCATTCCACAGTCGTGCCCAGCGGGCTACAGCGCAAATGAAAGGAGTAGGATGGAGTTTTATGATATTTTTTGTATATATTACATACAGACTGGAACTATTATGGTGTCCACAGCCTGCACGGATGTGCTGTATGTAAGGGTCAACAAGACTGCACACTGACTGCATACACCAGTGGTCAGTCCCAGCATGTGCATAGTCACTCCCGCCATTTACTGCCACCAGGTTGATATCTGTGCCCCTCTCCTCTCATCTCACCACATGTGTGTTCTCATATCTTTTTTTAAAGAGACAGGGCACACACTCCAAACCTGTCCCACTTCTATTTGCACCAGCTATCTAAGGCAGCTTCCCTCAATGTCCTTGGTGCCTAAGGTATACAAAAGTTTTCCCTAGAGAAATGTCAGCCTGATGTCCCGTGGTAACGTGTCTGACCTCTCATGACTAGGGTAGTTGCCAAGGCCCTTCCGCCCTACTAAGGCCCCCCTTTCTACCACTCTGTCCCCTTCCCTTCCCAATAACCACAGACACCGTTCTGGAATTAAATGGCCACAGCAGCCGTTTATTACACCAAGTATAAAACATATCAAAACTGTAACATATTTATTTTGACGGGGCGGTCCTTGGAGCCCCAAAAATCCCCTCAGGCGGCTTATTTAAACTTGACCCCAACTGCACGCAGGATTTGCCTCTGGCCGATGGGCCACATAACCCAGAGGCACCAACTAAGCACCTGTGTGTGTATAACTGTATAACTACAGCCGCCCAGCCCAATAATTGTATTTCCTTTTCCCGGGAGTCCAGAACCACTCCGAGGTCCCCTCCCACCACGACCAAGTCCACACCAACCCCGAGGACCTCCACCGCCACACAGCTGCCATGACGAACGCCACAACCAAACTCACCACCGCTGCTGCACCACCCAAACCCCAGAACTCCAAACCAAAACCGCAACAAAGGGAGGGTGGGTGGGCGATTTCTGCCTGCTAAACCACAATGGGTGATCACCCCCACTCGTGGCTAACTTTTATACCCCGGCCCCTTCAGCTACTCCCCCCTCTTCCTTCTGACCAACCACCTCTTCTGTTTACTTCTCCACACTCACTTTTCCTCCTCCCCCCTTGTGCACGTGCTCCCCACCTGCTCACCCTGAGCCTGTTGCCCCCCATCTGACCTGCTACTGGCCTGTCAATCCCTGTCATGAGGGACTCCCCTTATGCTGCGCACTAGTCCGTCCCCACTTGACTAGGGTAGTTGCCAAGGCCCTTCCGCCCTACTAAGGCCCCCCTTTCTACCACTCTGTCCCCTTCCCTTCCCAATAACCACAGACACCGTTCTGGAATTAAATGGCCACAGCAGCCGTTTATTACACCAAGTATAAAACATATCAAAACTGTAACATATTTATTTTGACGGGGCGGTCCTTGGAGCCCCAAAAATCCCCTCAGGCGGCTTATTTAAACTTGACCCCAACTGCACGCAGGATTTGCCTCTGGCCGATGGGCCACATAACCCAGAGGCACCAACTAAGCACCTGTGTGTGTATAACTGTACCCCTTTTAATGGTGGCTAACTACAGCCGCCCAGCCCAATAATTGTATTTCCTTTTCCCGGGAGTCCGGAACCACTCCGAGGTCCCCTCCCACCACGACCAAGTCCACACCAACCCCGAGGACCCCCATCGCCACAGACGCCAACTCCTGACCCCTTAGGTGTTGGCGTCCCGCCACACTCGGAGCCCCACATCAATCCCGTCCCGGACACCCAGCGACCACATGTCGGTGCCTACAGCGTTTAGGTGTACCCCATCCCGCCTCCAGTATGCTCCAACACCCGCCTCCAAGTCCATATGCCGTATAGCCACCGCCCCATTACGCGCCATAAATCTCCCCATGGCTCTGTTCACTTTAACTCGCGCCTTGTTAATCCGCGCTACCGAGCGGGCCCCCCGCCACACCTTGCGCGGCACTATGTCCGACCAGACCGTCACTAGCTTCGGAAACTGTGACTATAACCGAAGAAGGTCAAACTTCATGTCGGCCACCAGCTCCCTGATCGGTCGGGCCCCTAAATCGTTCCCCCCTACATGAAGTAACAGCACATCCGGCTCCCTATCCAACCTTACATAACGATGGAATTCCGGAAGCACTCTCCTCCACGTCATGCCTCTCTCCCCCAACCATCGAACCACCGCCTCCGCACGTGAAATGCCCAGTTGCCGTCCGTCCGGCCGCACCGCTGCACGTAACGCTCCCCAGTATACAAAAGAATGTCCAAGTATCCACACCAAACGCGGCTCGGGACCTGAGGAGGAAACAAAACAGATAACCAACAACGTGCACAACACCCCGTAACCAAAACAATCAACTCCCCCCCCATCCCCCCCCCCATCCTCTAACTACCTGTTCCCTCCAGCCGCCCGAAGCGGATGTAGGAACGAAAGCGTTCGGATTCCCATCGCCCAATGTGGCGAACTACCGCCTCACTCAGGCCCCACCTTGCCACCTCCGTTGCTGCACCAATCCGGAACGAATGCCCACAATACTCCCCCGGACAAAATCCCGCCGCCCCTAGACATTCCCTGAATACTGCTATGAATTGGAACCAGGATAAGAAGGAGCCGTCGTCATGCTTGAGCAACGGCCCCTCCCCTCCAGGTCCCAGCCCATACGCCCCCACAAGCTAACGGGCACACCCGCGACCCCGGGACTGCAAAAAGCACCACTCTCTTACCCCTACCCCTCTGGTCCGTCTTAGAGCGGCGAATCCTAAACTCCACCCTATCCTCAAACATCTCCACATCCGCACCCCGTAAACCCCCCAGTACCTTGACCGACGGGCTAACCAGCTCCCCCAGGCGGAGCGCACCAAAAAATGCCAATGAGAACGCCAACCTAAACAACCTAGCTTCACTGAGCGAGCGACACAACAACCCTACCTGCACCCCCAATGATTCCAAAACTCCAAATGACACCTGACGATGCTGATCCGCCACCCTGTAACCTCTCCGAAAACCCCTCACCGCCTGACGCACCAAAAAGGCCTTCGTAACGTCAGGAAGGCCACGCAACTTGCAGCCAAACGCTACCCCCGCCAACATCCTGTTCAGCCTCGGGACCGTCCAGCCCTCCTCCCGGCAATTACCGATCAATAACAAAGATCCCCATTCCCCCTCCCCCAATCGCCCCCAGGTATCCTGCCACTCCACCCAATGCGACCAAGCCGCCTCGTAACCTCGCCATGTATTCCGTGTTACCGACTCTCTAATCAGGCACTCAGCAGACCGAAGGGCAGCCTCCACAATTCCTCCGGAAATGGATCCCCCCTCTCGTTCGCGTCCGGAACCAGTGACCGGAAACGATCCCACTGTGAACGAGAGAGAGAATCAGCAATGGAGTTAGAAACACCGGGCACATGCACCGCGGTCACCCAAGCGTTCAACGACAAACACTGCAATACTAGATGCTGTAGCAACCGCACCATCGGGGGGGACGATGCCGACAACCCGTTAATTGCTGAAACCACGCTCATGTTATCACAGTGAAATCGCACTTTCTTGTTCCTGAACCTGTTCCCCCAAATGGTAACCGCCACCACTATGGGAAACAGTTCGAGCAACGTAAGGTTCCTTACCAGCCCCGCCCTCTGCCACGACTCCGGCCACAAACCCCAACACCAACTCCCCTGCAAAAACGCCCCGAAACCCCCAACCCCAGCCGCATTGGTAAACAAATCCAAGTCCGGCGCCTCCACAACCAAGTCCATCATCAGCGACGTCCCGTTATACGACGCCAGGAACGACTCCCACACCCCCAGGTCGTCCCTCAGCTCTCGCCGCAGCCGCACGAAATGATGGGGGCATGTGATACCCGCCGTCGCCTGGGCCAGGCGACGACAGAAAACACGCCCCATTGGCATGATCCGACATGCAAAGTTAAGCTTGCCGAGGAGGGACTGCAACTCCCTGAGAGTCACTTTCCGCAACCCCTTTACTCTCCGCACTACCGCCCTGAGGTCTACCAGCTTATCCTCCGGCAAGCTGAACTCCATGCGCACTGTGTCGATCCGTATTCCCAGAAAGTTCAAAGCCGTAACCGGACCTTCTGACTTTTCCACCGCCAGGGGAACCCCAAAGTCCGAAAAAAAACCCCTCCAACGTAAGCAACAAAACCGAACACACCCTCGAATCCGCTGGGCCAATGCACAAAAAATCATCCAGGTAGTGGATGACCGACCGGATGCCAGCCACGTCCCTCACCACCCACTCCAAAAACGTACTGAACGCCTCGAAGTAGGCGCAGGACAGCGAGCATCCCATCGGCAGACAGCGGTGCACAAAATAAGCCCCTTCCCAAAAACAGCTCAATAGTGGCATAGAATCTGGGTGGACCGGAAGCAGCCGAAAAGCTGCCTCCACATCCACCTTTGCTAACAATGCCCCCCTTCCATACAGCCGCACCCACCGCAACGCCTCGTCGAACGAGGTATACACCACCAAGCAAAGCTCCGGGTCTATCCCGTCATTCACATAGGAGCCCTTGGGGTATGATAGGTGATGAATCAACCGAAACTTGTTCGGTTCTTTCTTCGGCACCACCCCCAAAGGTGAAACCCGCAGACCCGCACACGGGGGTGCCCCGAACGGACCCGCCATCCGTCCCAGAGCCACCTCTTTCCCCAACTTTGCCAACACCACCCCCGGGTGAGCCTCCGCCGATTTCAAGTTACGCCGCCCCGCTGCCCCCCCTCCCGAGACTCCAACAGACGGAATACGAAACCCCACCGCAAAACCCTCTTCCAACAAACCAGCCGAAGCACGATCCGGGTATCTACTTAGAAACCCCCGCATTGCCTCCAGACGCACCGGCGTCACCCCCTTTTCCAACCGCGTCCCTCCCTCCTTGCTGCCTGTTCTACTTAAAACAGCGCGTCGCCCCATGGGTACCCCCGCAGAAGGAGCACTCGTGCTTGAACTTGCACTTAGCTCCGTACTTACAACTTCTCTCGTTAAAGAGGAAACACAGCCCCCGTTGAGCCGCCGTTGAATGTCCGGGCTGGCTAGGACCTCCAACGGACCCTGGAAAGGACTGGGACCCCACCCCCGTGCGTACTGGCGCCGTCACCCGCAACCACAAGCTGATATCCTTGTGATCCCAACGAATGCTGGGTCGCAAAGCCTTCCGCTGGCTGAAACCCTCATCATAACGGAGCCAAGCCTGGCCTCCATACACTCTATCCCAGGCGCCTTTTCCCCAATAACACTGGCCAGGATGGAGAACGCCTGCAACCAGTTAGTAAAAGTTCGAGGTATCAACATATTCCCCCCGCCATATCTTCTCCTGCATTTCCGGCTTGAGGTGTGCCCCCAACGGCCCCTTAAAACACACATACACCTCCCCCGAGCCGCATCCCCCAGTCTCACGAATTCCCTCTCCCCGTCCACCTCCGTTTCCCTGCCCTGGGCCCTACCCAACCCCCCTCCGCCACCAGAGGCCGGCGTCTCCAAACCTGCCCCACTCCCGCTAGGCCCAGCCACACTGCCACTCATCCCCCGGACCCCCATCCACGCAGGTACTGGTGATCCTCCCCCACCCACTCCCGGGCCAAAACCAGCCAACAACTCCTACAGCCCATACAACAATGTCCCCAAACCCCCCAGCTGCGCGTTCCCCAACGCCCCCAATGCAGGCGCTGCTACAGCTGCACACTCACCCGGCTGTCTGGGACCGGCGGGCCCAACAGCGGCCGATCCTGGATCCAGACGCACGGCTTCTCCTCTCTCCTGGGCCTCCGGTCTGCGTCGGCTGGCTTCCGGTGACTCGCAGCGACCAACATCCGGCAACACCTGACGGCTGGCTTCCGGTGGCTGACGCTGGGGCACTTCCGGCTGAGGCTGATGACGTCGCTCATCTTCGTCACTCTCGCGACGCTCAAAGCCCGCGTGGCTCCGCCCCCTCACCTCTGCTGGCGAGTGGCGCCGATCATCCGGAGCCCAACCATGGCTGCTGGCGTCCGAACCAGGGGAACCCTGTTCGCAGTCCTCCCCACACCGAGAGGCCACCGACTGCGGCCCCCGCCTCCTTCCTCTGCTGCTTCTCACCGCAGTGGTCCCCCGCCGAGCTGGCGCTCTTCTCCCTCCAGGCCTCGCTGCACCAGCCGCTCCGGACCCCGATCCACCCGCTACGGCATCTGAAGGAGGGGAGAGGACTTCTCCCCTCTGCTGCGAGTCCCACCTTGTAGAGGGATTCCTCCCGGATCCTGCACGCCGGGCGGAAGCGGCCCTGCCCGCGGCAGAACCCGGAGGGTCCCTAGAGGGGCTCCCGATTCGGCGCCGGACCCGGGGGGTCACTTCAGGGCTAAGGCGCTCAGGAGGACGTGACCTCCTAGTCCGTCTCGGAGGGGAAGGAGCCGGCGGCGCCGCTTCCCCGGACCCCAGCAGACCTTGGAGTTGGGTCTGCAGCCATTCCTGGCCCCGCTCATCGGCCATCCTCCTCAGCCTCTCCATCAGAATCTCGGCAGACATGAGGCAAGCAATACAGCGCAGCAGTACAGGTAAGACAATTTCTGTCTGCTAAACCACAATGGGTGATTACCCCCACTCGTGGCTAACTTTTATACCCCGGCTCCTTCAGCTACTCCCCCCTCTTCCTTCTGACCAACCACCTCTTCTGTTTACTTCTCCACACTCACTTTTCCTCCTCCCCCCTTGTGCACGTGCTCCCCACCTGCTCACCCTGAGCCTGTTGCCCCCCATCTGACCTGCTACTGGCCTGTCAATCCCTGTCATGAGGGACTCCCCTTATGCTGTGCACTAGTCCGTCCCCACTACTCTCTCTTCTCCTGAAGACCCTGAATCTGTGCCACCTGCTAAGATCTTAAGCTTGGACCAAGACTCACCTCTGTCTAATCCTTTAAGGTGGGCCATCTGCTACCTACCCATGACCACTCCCAGGTTCCCCCTACATCTAGCTTCCACATCCTGGAGTTCAAGGGTGAAAACCTAGACTTAGAACCCACTCCTGAATTTGTCCCAAAGTCCTATCGGCTGGGTGGCAGATCAGATCAGGTTCACACTAGTCGCTCTGTTACATGTATCCAAGAATAGTGATGAGGAGACTTACCAAATGTTTGGATTCTTCTGAACCCGAATGCTCAGCATTTGACCCTAGGTTGCTGGAGAAGTTGCATGCAGCCCTAGGGAGTCTTGGAAAACATGAATACAGCAATAAGCATGAGCTGTATACATGTATTCCTGGCAGTCATAGGGTAAGTTTGTTCATCTCTATTTAAAAAAAAAAGACTCCAATCTTAAAGCGAATCTCGGAGATGCCCCCCAACCCACTAGTACTGTTTTGATGACAGCATTAAGACATGTCCCGTCCCGGAGTATGTCATGGGGCCAGTATTTGGTGTAAAATCAACTTTAGTTTCGGTGGCGCAACGAGGCGGGGGGAGACAGGACCTAGAGCATCCCTGCCCTAGGTCTGCATGGCCTCTCTTTTTCCTTTCTTCTTTTTTGGCATGCATATGGACTGGATCTTCTCCATGCTGAAGAACCAGCCCGGGGGCTGTCAAACAAGTAGTAAGGAGGGGAGAGAAACGATGCAGGCCTAGGGCATGGATGTTCTAGGCCCTGCCTCATTGAAACCCCGGCTTATTGCGCTACCGCAATCAAAGTTGATTTTACACTGAATACAGGACAAAGATCCTGGGACCGGAAATGTCATCAACATGTTACTAGTAGAGATGATCGAACATCGGGAAAGCTTAGGTTCGAACCTTCGTCATTTGATTCCCGATGCCTTCCCATTCCGTGGGGAAGGTGGAGCTAGCCCGAGTATCGCCTGGAAAACAGGGATACAGCCAAGGTAATAGGCTGTATTCCTGTTTTCCAGGCGTTACTCAGGCTTGCTTCACCTTCCCCATGGAACGGGAAGGCATCGGGAATCAAATGGCGAAGGTTCAAACCTAAGCTTTCCCGATGTTCGATTATCTCTAGTTACCAGTGATTTGGGGGGCGTCTCCAAGGGTACAAGTCCTTTGGGAACATCCTGGCTAACCACTACAGGCGTAATAGAGTATTACAAGAAGTATTGGTGAATTATGATCGATGTTTCCATCCAATGATTATACTTAATAAGGAAGCTAGTCCATAAGTTACTCTTACATGGGATTCATCCGGAATAGTCTCCTGGGTTAACATTCGATATCTGTTTCTTCTCCAGCAACAATGATAAGATTTTAAATGATTTTCCAGGAAATTCTGAGACTAATATTTCACATCCTGAAGGATCAATAAGCCTAGAAATTATCTCTCAGTGCTGGTATATAAGAGAGAGGGAGATATGAAGGATCGATGTACAGTCCACAAAGGAGAACTTGTGCCGCTGGTCTTATCTGGAGGAGCCCGAGATCTCACAGCTTAATCATGTGGCTTCACGGTCTGATCTCTTTTGGCCTCCATGATCCAGGCTCATAACTAGGAACTATATAACGTATAGAAAAAGTGTTTTGATTAACCTTGCTGCAGTGATGGAAGAAACCTCTTCTCTACATCTATAATGTGAGTGCTCGGACTTCCTTTATATGCTGCATTATAGGACTTTTCTTATCCGCATGGCCAATGGCCCTGATAAAAACTCCAACCAGATTCCTCTGCTCCTATAACTAGGTAGCGGCAAACTTCAGATTGGGCAACCCCTTGGACATTTACCAACTTCATGTGGTCCGGGACAATGGTACCACACCTCGGGCACATAAATAGGGAACACAGGAGGCATCAAATGTCTACACTAATTCAGATGGGCAATTCGGAGGCGGTTCCCGGCACCCCGGTTGTAAAAATCGGCTTCCATGGGGGGTCTCGATGTCACTATTTTACCGGGCCTAGGGTGCACCCTGGCCGGGTAGAGGCGCGTGGTCTGACCCGGTCGGTTCTCCTCCAGCATACTAGGGGCACGACTTTGGTGGCCTGCTGCAGTAGGCTGGTAAGTGGCAGGTACGCGCTTGATGGCTCATGTTGTAGCCGGGCGTCTGAAGTTCAAAATGAGCCTACCGGCGAGAGTGTAACCCCAGTGAACCCCGAGATATTAAACCCCAAGTTTGCGGTACCATTCCCATTCTGACTTTGTCAGTTTTTGTCTAAGTGTCGACCCTACTTCCAGCTGAAGCCTCTTTTGAGCTGGCGGCCAAAGGTCTTTTTGAGCCACTTCGGGCACGCGGTTTCAATGTGTTCCCTGGACTTAATGGTCGAGCCGTTTTGTGAGCATGTTGCCACACTGACTCGACTCGTAGTTGACATCTGGATGCAAAGTCTGAGCACCTAGACCCTGACCAATCACAACTTCTTGTATCTACCAGACAGTTCCATACATTATGTGCTTCTGATCACAAGCGCGAGTAGCTAGAACCACTTAAACGAGTATTCCATTTTACTACTATATTGCTGGGACCATGTAAAAATAGAATACAAAAAGTTCTACTTACTGGAACCCAACAGCTACTTTTCAGCTACTTTCAGTGCCCCACCCGTTGTCTCTTCTGCCTGCTTTCAAGAGAAGAGATTGGAGCAGGACCTGCCCGTTCCACCAATCACAGGACACCGCTGCGGCTAGGGATTGGCTGGGCAGGAAGGCCTTTTTCTTTCTTTTTCTTTTTTGCACTGAACCTGGAGGCTCTGCAATACCAGGTCAATGCCTGGAGAGGACAGAGCAAGCTCTTTTTCCATCTCCCTGTTCTAAAATCCATTTTATTATGGTCCCCAGATAGGGGACGTATCAGATATTAAACTGATAAGAACAGATACTACACTTGATCTTAGCCAAAAGGCCGAGAAGCTATAGGTAGGTCTTGTTCTGAGCTCTCATCTTGGAAGCAGGCAGAAGATACAAAGGGCGAAGGACCAGAAGGAGCCAAGCAGAAGCCACCGGGAATCGGGTGGACTAGCAGTAGATACGCATAGGTTTCTTTGTCCCAGTGTTTAGGCTAAAGATAGTTGATGGACTTTGCACATGTAAAGCATCATAGTGTGGTGATTGTGCGAGCTCAACCACAAGCAGAAGCCACCAGGAACTGGGTGGACTACCAGTAGGTAAGTATAAGCTTATTTTTGTATTTGTATAGAGTCCCAGTATAAGTTATAGATAGTTGATGGACTTGGTTTGCACATGTAAAGCATCTTAGCGTAGAGATTGTAGGAGCTCAACCACAAGCAGAAGCCTCTGGTAACCGGGTAGACTACCAGTAGGTAAGTATAGGCTTCTTTTTGTATTTGTAAAGAGAATCAGTATATAGGTTATAGATACAGTAGTTGATGGACTTTGTTTGCACATGTAAACCATCATAGTGTAGAGATTGTAGGAGCTCAAGCACAAGCAGAAGCCACGTTCCATTACCCTTGTTGATCTTAAGTTGCAGGACGTTAAAACACTTCACACTAAAGGACGATTCTAGAACTGATCTGCCGGCTCTTCACATATCCGGTATGGAGCCGATGATGTTTTGGCTCCCAGTCTGTTCAAAGAGCTCTCAGGACGAATGTGAATATTCAGAGGCAATTAGTCCTTCAGTTTACAAGTCGTCTGTTTTCTCCTCGGTTTTGATCTATAGATCCCATCACGGAATCACCTCATTCCCTCAGGCGACGCCAACGCTCGGAAAATGATCAAATATTTATACCAGTCGCTGAAAAAACAGTCAAAATAAAAACAGTACAAGAGGCCGGAGAATGCGAATGATGTTCACAGGATGAGCCGGGGCCGTACGCAACATTAACTCAACACGAATCTACCGACTGATGCATTCAACTTCATTCCTGGATTCTTTTATATTTTTATTTAATAGTTTTTACATTATTGTTTTTCATTTTTTTTATTTTTATTTTCAATGATTTTTTTTTTGCACGCTTTACTTAAAGCATTTTATTAGCTCTCTTAAAGGGTTTTCATTGTTTAAACTCGATAGACTCTTTTCAAAAAAATCTACAGTTCTATGTAATGAAGACAATTGTACAACCACAGGTTGGGTCTGCAGCGGAGAAAGAAGAAAAGTTGTTTTTTTTTTCCTTTTTTTTCCTCTCTAGATTTTTATATATACATTACAAAGAATAAAAAAGTTAAATTATATGGAAAAAAAATAAAGGTTTAGCAGTAACAAAAATCTAATTAATAGCACATACTGTGTATATACATGAGGAGCAATGGTATTTCTGGCCATTATACACAGCTTTTTTTCACCGGTTTTCTCCCTCTGCAGACTCCAGCTCTTATTTTTAGTTGTTTCTTAACTAGTGGATGTACATTGGCTGCTATGTTATCTCTGTAAACAGTGCATACAGATAGAAGATGGGATCCTGTTCCCTAATATCTCTATAGAAACCCGAAGAATTAGCAGCAGCATGGAGGACATTCTAGAGCAGTACTGAGCAGTGTAAGCCATGAGCAGCACTGAGGGAGATATAATAGTCAGTCAGCTTTTGCACTTTCTCTTTGGTCTCTTGGTTTGTTTCTGCCTTTCTCTCCAGTTACCTTCCCATTTGCCTCCTTGCCCTCTCTATAGATTTGTGTGTGTATAATGTAACCTGATCCTTCAGTGATAAGATATACTAACAAGCTTCTTATATTCAAGTTTTCTATATTCTGCTGATCCGGAAGGTCAGGTACGAAGATGCAGTCAGATGATAATGCGTTACCGATTGCGTCTCTGTATCAATGGAGACCCGACCTTCCAGATAAGCAGAGGATTTTTCCGCTGATCTAGAAAGTCCGATCGTGACAGGGACACTTTATTAAAGGGGTTATCTGGGTAACAAAAGTAATATTCTAAACAATTGCCCTTCCCAATAACACCCTATGTCTAATATACATGTATAACCTTGCACCCTTTCCCTGTTTTTTTTTTTAATCCTTATTAGCTCTGGGTGTGTAAAATCCTCTACTTTGGGTCCACTCTGACCACGCTCAGCTCCCTCTTCCCCCCTCTCTTTGTAGTCACAGGACATGTGATCTACTCTCTGGGGACCGATTCAGCTGTCTATTAACTTGGCAACCAGACCCCCAAGAAACATTATCTGCATCATCTCCATGCACCTGTGCTGCTTCAGTAGACTTCCATGTGCCCCTGAGCCTAGGTTTCTGTAATATGAAGTTATTGTTCTATCTCTGCTTGCTGTCAGTGAATGCAGGCATATGTACCTGTCTTTGTGTCACAGCTCTGTATATTATAAGTGTTATAGATGTTCTTAGAGTCTTGATGGAACTAGAATGTTTTCATTCACAGTCAGCAAGCAAAGATCTAAACCTACACTACACCCCCCACCCTCAGTAAACAGATACCCACTATGCAGCACATAGCTACACCATGCGTCTCAGCTCTGCTACACCATGCGTGCGTCAGCTCTGCTACATCATCAGCTACTGTGGAATACATATTGGGGTGATGTGATGCAAAATCAGTGAAAACAACTGTGCAATAGTAATGGCAGCAGCGGGCAGGAAAGAAAGCTAAGGAGGTAAGTACACAAACAGACCAATCAGGGAGGTGCATGATGGGAAATGTATATTCCTGACCGGCGCCATCTTGGATATAGAAAGACTTATAACTCAGGAATGGCAGCAGCTGGAAAGACAGGGGACGGCTCGAAATACTCAGGGGGAGTTGGTGAGTAAGACCAGCTAGCATTTAATTTTTGTGCTCTTAGGTGGATAACCCCTTTAAGGCTTTGGAAATGCATCATGTTCAGCCTTTCAACAAGCTTTTTGTACACGAGCACCCGAGCAGCGTGCAGTACTCACTCGAGTATTGAGGAATAGATAGAGCGTGCTCACTCATCTCTAACAATTACCATTAATACGGCCCGTTTTGAACTCTTATTATTCTTATTCCAAGATTTGCTTTTCATTTATAGGTTCATATTTTTCATTTTTCCAATGTTTTTACATTTGTAGCCATTGTTAGTTTTTAGTCCCCCCACACACACACACTTTGCCGTCGGCTGAGCGCCGCTTCTAATAAACCTCATTTACAATAAATAATTAAATCAATACTATTGCCTTTCTCTGTCTAGTGGATGATCCCGGCCTCAGCTGCTGACAACCTCCCATCCAGGGCGGCTGCTGAATTATACATCCCAGCAATTTATTCCTAAACGTCGGCACGAGGTGGAGGCAGAAGCATTTGTTTTGCAGATGGGATGCAGAAAAGGCCGGGATTACAGCCGCACATTGTCCTGATTAAATACATTGTGGCAGAGGAAACACTCAGTCCATTGTCTCCCCGTCACGTATCAGAGTCTCTACAATAATTCTAGAAGAATCCATAATCCATGTCTCCAGAAAGTGCTTGCACCTCTGGACTGAACTCCTACAGGCTGGTGATGGTGTATCCTGGTATAGATGATGTATATTGGTACTGTATATCATGAAATATCATGGTATAGATGGTGTATATTGGTACTGTATATCATGGTATATCCTGGTATAGATGGTGTATTATGGTATAGATGGTGTATACTGGTATAGATGGTGTATCCTGGTATAGATGATGTATAATGGTATAGACGGTGTATAATGGTACTGTATATCATGGTATATCATGGCACTGTATATCATGGTATATCCTGGTATAGACGGTGTATAATGGTACTGTATATCATGGTATATCCTGGTATAGATGGTGTATCATGGAAAATATGGTGTATCATGGTACAGATGGTGTATCCTGGTATAGATGGTGTATCATGGTACTGTATATCATGGTATATCCTGATATACTGTACATGGTATTGCAGTGTCCCAGAACAGGCCAGTTTGTCTGCTATTCTATCTTTACATCTTTATTAAAACCATTCCTGTTCTGGAAAGCTATGGTCCGCTGCAACTGTGTATTGTGTAACCCCCGTGCAGTATTCAGGTTTACTGTTATGCTCATATCTCATGTATATTCCTCTGTATGTATCTTAATGTTGATGATGCAAAGGCTGGTTTATCACTTGACTGTGCCCTGTTGCCATGGTACCCCCAATGGTCATCAAGCTTTAGCTGGGGTTACCATGTGACTTCCTGTTCTACCTCAGTCTATCTCCTACCACAGAGGGGATAGGTTGTGTGTGTGACTCCTCTTCACCTTCAGAAGAGGAGCCTCAGTGTGCTCTGCTGCTCCAGTCCACTGGCTATGTTCCTGTCTCAAGTCTCAAGATGCTCATCTGGGTGTCGCTTTCAGTCATTCCTCTCATCATCATCTTCTTTAATCATCCACAGCAAGTATTTCATTCAAGTCTCATTCCACCCAGCATCTCAACTCCAGTATCACTACTACTCCCATCATCCAGCACGCTATCACCACAGCCTATTGCAGCATCACCCATTACTCTGCTTATTCAAGCCTGCCTTGTTCCCGGTTACATCCGGAGAGGCTGTTGCTACTAGTTACCACCGTTACAATAAATATACAACTACCGTTGTTTCTGAACCTTGGCATTGGTGTGATAATTGGTGCCCTGACTAAGGACAACGAAGAATCGCATGCCCAGTATTCCCGCATGGTCAGGAGCCCGGTTTCCAGCTGCGATCCCTCGTGCCTAAACTGTGACAACCATCTGGTAAGCAGCTGTCCCGGTTCCGACCCACAACAACACCCTCTCAGCGGCGTGGCCCCTAGGGGCCCGGGCATCGCAGTATATCATGGCACTGTATATCATGGTATATCCTGGTATAGACGGTGTAAAATGGTACTGTATATCATGGTATATCCTGGTATAGATGGTGTATCCTGGTATACATGGTACATCATGGTACTGTATATCATGGTGTATCCTGGTATAGATAGTATAGTATAGATCTATTTATCTGTCTTGTTCTGACTTATGGCTGCACAGAGCTGACAGTCGGGAACACCAATAACTGTTTATGAGCAGACGTCTGGGTTGGGATTGATGCGGCCGCTGTGGATTTATCTCCATCATATTGCAGCTGGATATATCTGATATTCCTCCTCTTCCTGCAGGGCAGAATTACCACTGATGAGTAATTAATATTCACCAGTAATTTGTGGGACAATAACTAATAACAAAATGAATTGCTGATGGTTTCAGGACAGGGAAGGATGAGTATTAAATATTCACCACAATCTGTATAATACTGACTGCCAGCGATAGAATAGACACCAATATCACTACTCCCCCTATCCCCTCCATTTTACCAGAACAAGTAACACCAAACCAGTAAGGGCTGCCAGACTTAAAGGGGAACTCCGGATAGGAAAAACTTGTTTTCTATTAAAAGTACATTACAAGTTATATAGATGTGTCTATACAATGTATTACTGTACGGTTCTGCCACACTGGTAGCTGATAGAAATCCAGGAAGTGAAAAAAATCTGGCCTCTGTGCCAATTCACATTGTCTCCTGCTCCCTCTGCTCTCCTCCCTTAGGAGATAAATCTTCCATGCCTCTGTCTCACATTGTGTGTGTTTGCTGATGATACAGACAGGGGGCAGGGCGTGATGTCACAGGAGGCGGGGCTGGATCCCCCAATCCCCTGAGTGATCCACCATCTATGAATGGCCTGAAGCAGGTGCAGCACTAATTTTACTGATTGTGATGGGTGGGGGCTGTGATGATCAGCTTAGGGAAAGCATTGCATTCTGGGAACTGCTCAACCAGGTAAGACAGAAACACAATACAGAACAAAAACCCCCAAATGGATTTTTGGTAGTTTCAAAACTGGGATAGACAGGTAAGTAATGCGTTATGTTCTGCAGAAGTTTCATTTTTTTTAACCTCTACCTGGAGTTCCCCTTTAAGAAGCCGATCAACCAAATATATGTTGCTCTACAAATTTAGCAATCAAGTGCTAAAATTGGTTAGTGGGGATGGTGGTTATATTGTGGCTGGGCTGACATTTATAAGGTCTTTACAGCTGAAGTCATGCAGACATAATATAGTTTTATGAGGTGTTGAGGTAGGAGTTATACCCTGTCCTTGGAGCATGACAAAGCACAAAGAAGACACAAACTTTACACAGCCTGCTACCTGAGCTACAGAGAGGAGACATCCTGCTACCTGAGCTACAGAGAGGAGACATCCTGCTACCTGAGCTACAGAGAGGAGACATCCTGCTACAGAAGCTACAGAGAGGAGACAGCCTGCTACAGGAGCTACAAAAAGGAGACAGCCTGCTACAGGAGCTACAGAGAGGAGACATCCTGCTACATGAGCTACAGAGAGGAGACAGCCTGCTACAGGAGCTACAGAGAGGAGACAGCCTGCTACATAAGCTACAGAGAGGAGACAGCCTGCTACATGAGCTACAGAGAGGAGACAGCCTGCTACAGGAGCTACAGAGAGGAGACAGCCTGATACATAAGCTACACAGAGGAGACAGCCTGCTACATGAGCTGCTCTACCCAGAGGAGACAGCCTGCTACATGAGCTACAGAGAGGAGACAGACTGCTACATGAAGTGCTCTACACAGAGGAGACAGCCTGCTATAGGAGCTGCTCTACACAGAGGAGACAGCCTGCTACAGAAGCTACAGAGAGGAGACAGCCTGCTACAGAAGCTACAGAGAGGAGACAGCCTGCTACATGAGCTGCTCTACAGAGAGGAGACAGCCTGCTACATGAGCCACAGAGAGGAGACAGCCTGCTACAGGAGCTACAGAGAGGAGACAGCCTGCTACAGAAGCTACAGAGAGGAGACAGCCTGCTACATGAGCCACAGAGAGGAGACAGCCTGCTACATGAGCCACAGAGAGGAGACAGCCTGTTACAGGAGCTACAGAGAGGAGACAGCCTGCTACATGAGCCACAGAGAGGAGACAGCCTGCTACATGAGCCACAGAGAGGAGACAGCCTGCTACAGAAGCTACAGAGAGGAGGAAGCCTGCTACAGGAGCTTCAGAGAGGAGACAGCCTGCTACATGAGCCACAGAGAGGAGACAGCCTGTTACAGGAGCTACAGAGAGGAGACAGCCTGCTACAGGAGCTACAGAGAGGAGACAGCCTGCTACAGGAGCTACAGAGAGGAGACAGCCTGCTACAGAAGCTACAGAGAGGAGGAAGCCTGCTACAGGAGCTTCAGAGAGGAGACAGCCTGCTACATGAGCTGCTATACAGAGAGGAGACAGTCTGCTACAGAAGCTACAGAGAGGAGGAAGCCTGCTACAGGAGCTTCAGAGAGGAGACAGCCTGCTACATGAGCTGCTATACAGAGAGGAGACAGTCTGCTACAGGAGCTACAAAGAGGAGACAGCCTGCTACATGAACTGCTCTACAGAGAGGAGACAGCCTGCTATAGGAACTGCTCTACAGAGAGGAGAGAGCCTGCTACAGAGGCTTCTATACAGAGGAGACAGCCTGCTACAGGATAAACAGAGAGGAGACAGCCTGCTACATGAGCCACAGAGAGGAGACAGCCTGCTACATGAGCCACAGAGAGGAGACAGCCTGCTACATGAGCCACAGAGAGGAGACAGCCTGTTACAGGAGCTACAGAGAGGAGACAGCCTGCTACAGAAGCTACAGAGAGGAGGAAGCCTGCTACAGGAGCTTCAGAGAGGAGACAGCCTGCTACATGAGCTGCTATACAGAGAGGAGACAGTCTGCTACAGGAGCTACAAAGAGGAGACAGCCTGCTACATGAACTGCTCTACAGAGAGGAGACAGCCTGCTATAGGAACTGCTCTACAGAGAGGAGAGAGCCTGCTACAGAAGCTTCTATACAGAGGAGACAGCCTGCTACAGAAGCTTCTATACAGAGGAGACAGCCTGCTACAGGAGCTACAGAGAGGAGACAGCCTGCTACAGAAGCTTCTATACAGAGAGGAGACAGCCGGCTACAGGAGCTACAGAGAGGAGACAGCCTGCTACAGAAGCTACAGAGAGGAGGCAGCCTGCTACAGGAGCTACAGAGAGGAGGCAGCCTGCTACATGAACTGCTCTACAGAGAGGAGACAGCCTGCTACATGAGCTGCTCTACAGAGAGGAGACAGTCTGCTACAGGATATACAGAGAGGAGACAGTCTGCTACAAGAGCTACAAAGAGGAGACAGCCTGCTACAAGAGCTAGAGAAAGGAGGCAGCCTGCTACAGGAGCTGCTCTACAGAGAAGAGACAGCCTGCTACAGGAGCTGCCCTACAGAGAGGAGACCGCCTGGTACAGGAGCTGCTCTACACAGAGGAGACAGCCTGCTACTGGAGCTGCTCTACAGAGAGGAGACATTCTGCTACAAGAGCTGCTATATAGAGAAGAGACTGCCTGCTACATGAGATTCTATACAGAGAGGAGACAGCCTGCTATAAGAGCTACAAAGAGGAGACAGCCTGCTATATAAGCTGCTCTAAAGAGAGGAGACAGTTTGCAGAAAAGAGATGATCTGCTACAAATAATGCTCTAAAGAAAGGGAGAAATGGAGAAGGAGTATTACTTATTTCTTAGTGGAGAAGGAGTATTACGTATTAGAGCATGCTGACCTAAAGCAACCTCTGGACCCCCCAGGGCCTCAGGCTGGGCCTAGAGACTAAGTGGTTGCTCTGGCTCCACATTTTCACAGGACCTGCACCCTGCTGTAGGCATTGCAGCTCATGTTATAGAGTGAATATAGGATTTTTTTTTTTTTTTGAGGGGGGGGGAGAATCCACCAATGTAGTAACTATCAGAGGAGAGGATCTGGGATTAGTGAGTTTATTCGGCTAGAGCGGGTTTATGGACTTTCTGGGACCCCACATGCTACTTCCCTTCCTCTAGTGTGGCTCCTTCATCCAGCTGTGTCTCCATAACCTAAAAGTTTTTCTTCCATTAAACTTTCGAGTCTAAACCACCATCCATGACTGATGTAGAAGCCCAGGTTCCAGCTAGCCCAAAGGTTGCCCCCTTATATGCTGCCTCTGGGCTACCCTGACCCACCGGGACTCCCTGCCGTTTCATTTTACCTGCTCTCGTACATTGAGTTCCATTATTTTTAATAATTTGCTTAATTTAAAAAACTGTGAACAAACTTTGCAAAGACAAATCTGTGATTATGCGAGCAGCTGATCTCTGGATTTGTATGAACGCCGTCCTCACGCTGCCGCGGCCTCATCCATCTTGTGGACGTCGGTAATTTACAAGCTCGTTTATTAGAAGCCGGTGCCGCTCTGTGGTTCCCCTGGGTGATTCATGTAGAAGGACGCCGCACTTCCAAGGTTTCCGGGTGTTAGAGAGCGCTCTGCTGGGACAGCCGGAGAGGTGACGGATTAGAGCCCGGCCGCTCTGGGCCGCTGCCAGGACACTAATCTATTCTTAAAAGGCCGACAATTTCCACATCAGCAGAAAGGACGACTGGAAGATTTGTCATTAAATGTCACGACACGAGAGGTGGAAATTGAGAAAATAAATCTTCAGGTCAAGAATGTGTTTTTTTAAAGGGGAAAAAAGGTTATGACCTGTAGAAGTCTATGAGAGTAAATGTCAGTGCAATCCTGCAGATCAGGGGCTCCGGCTCCAGGCAGAGGGGGATGGAGCCCGATCACATGCTGTAAAGATGAGGATTGTGATATATAGGTAATATAGGAAAGCACTTCCACTTACTTCAGCTGCATACCTGCTCCTTACTGTGACCTGCTGTAAAGTGTCCATATTAGGACATAGTCAGAAGTCAAAGTCAAGAATCATTTGGACAGAAGTGACTACTGACTTTGATTACTGACTTTTGACTTTGACGACTGACTTTGATTACTGACTTCTGACTTTGACTACTGACTTCTAACCACTGACCATTGACACCTGACAACTGACTTTTGACTACTTATACCTGACTTCTAATTAAATAATGTGTAATATCTGATCTCTGAAATGTCAGTAGATAGTAGTCCTTATTCAGTTTGAGTTTCACTTTCACTTCAATTGCCAGGCAGCCCCTAGCTTGCAGTATTCAGGTAACAAAATGAAGTAATATCTGATCTCTGACTCTGGAGGAGCAGGGACACCTGTCAAAGCAGGACCTATGATCTCACCACAGTACACTTCTGCATAGCAAACACCTGCTCCCCCTTGCTTCAGTCCGTGGCCTGGCCCCTACCTGTACTATCCTCTCTGGCTTCTAAAACCCTGCAGCACTACGGTCACTGGAACACCACCTTATCTATATTCCTATGCCGTCTACTCTCTATCCTTCCATCTATGTTATCTATAGGTGTGTGTGCTGTCTGCTCCACAGTGATCCTCGCTCCCCAGCAGCTGCTCTCATTACATTTACTTCTTAAATTAGACGCCGTCTCTGATATCACTGGTTATAATTAGCAAACGACGGAACAACAATAGGAGAAGATATTTACTTCTCTGCCTCAAAGATGAAGAATCATCCAGATGTCTGTGAGGAAAACTGATAATAGTACAACCACATCTATCTATCTATCTATCTATCTATCTATCTATCTATCTATCTCCTATCTATCTATCTATCTATCTCCTATCTATCTATCTCCTATCTATCTATCTCCTATCTATCTATCTATCTATCTATCTATCTATCTATTATCTATTATCTATCTCCTATCTATCTATTATCTATTATCTATCTCCTATCTATCTATCTATTATCTATTATCTATCTCCTATCTATCTATCTATCTATCTATCTATCTATCTCTCTATGGTGGTGACCACCATCCCCTAGCTTTCTCCATGTTCAGTCCAGTGACAACCTGCTTAGCCGCTCTCTGGTCCCTGCCTGGCATTGTACAGTCTGGATGACGCTGCTCCACCCTGGAAACCCATTACAACTACAATTCACTGCAACCACTAGTAAATCTGTCAGTCAGCAAGAGGCCACGCCCTCCCTACTAAGCCCCACCTATTTTTATGAACCTGCCATGTTCTGTGCAAAAATCAAAAGGCCACAAAATATTTGCACAAAATGGGTTTGCACATACGTGTGCGACCTTTTAGTGTCAGAATCCGGCCGTACACGTCCCATAACCCCCCCCCGCCCTTATGTGTCTACCGGAGATTTCGAGTTCTGTTTTAGGAAACGAATGTGATTGAGTCTGAACTGTAAAACCCGATGAGCTGATTTCTGGAGACGCCATTTGGCCGTCATTATCACCTTCCTTCCCGATCCCCAGGAGCCGCCATCGCTGCAGCGGCAGATGGTTTTGCAGCGTTACCGTTAAGCAGTGTTATCGAGCTGCTAATTTCTCCATCTGAAACTTTCCCTTAATGTTTGGAGCTAAACGTTAAATCAACGTCCCAAGGAAAAATGCCGAGACGTCTGTGAGCGGAGCCAGGTGTGCGAAATGAGATGCGAAGCAATCAGGCAGCGGCTAAATATATACCTGGGAGCAGGGCGATAATAATAGGATGTTATGTGCACCGCCGATCTCCTAATAAATAAGCTGGAGATGGTGGAAGGAACCCGACAGAACGGGAGACACGACCCCAACACTGTCCGCAGAACCGAGCCACCACCCATGGCCAACGGGCCCGACGGCCGAGCCACCACCCATGGCCAACGGGCCCGACGGCCGAGCCACCACCCATGGCCAACGGGCCCGACGGCCGAGCCACCACCCGTGGCCAACGGGCCCGACGGCCGAGCCACCACCCATGGCCAACGGGCCCGACGGCCGAGCCACCACCCATGGCCAACGGGCCCGACGGCCGAGCCACCACCCGTGGCCAACGAGCCTGACGGCTGAGCCACCACCCATGGCCAACGGGCCTGACGGCCGAGCCGCCACCCATGGCCAGCGAGCCTGACGGCTGAGCCACCACCCATGGCCAACAGGCCTGACGGCCGAGCCACCACCCATGGCCAACGGGCCTGACGGCCGAGCCACCACCCATGGCCAACAGGCCTGACGGCCGAGCCACCACCCATGGTTAACGGGCCTGACGGAAGACCCAGGAGCTCCTACATACAGATCTCTGCACAAGGGCAGGGTGGTCCGGAGGTACGGGCCATGTAGTGTCCATAGAATGCCATTCCCCATGGTTGGGAGGTCTCTACATTGAGTATTGATGGTGCTCTTGGTGGTTTTCTTGACCAAAAGAGATGAGCGAAACTACAGAAAGTTCAGGTTCTCAAAACCCCAAACTCTCAGCATTTGATTCCCAGTAGCTGGAGAAGATAGATGTAGCCCTAGGGTGGATGGAGAAGATAGATGTAGCCCTAGGGTGGATGGAGAAGATAGATGTAGCCCTAGGGTGGATGGAGAGGATAGATGTAGCCCTAGGGTGGATGGAAGAAGATAGAGGTAGCCCTAGGGTGGATGTAGAAGATAGATGTAGCCCTAGGGTGGATGTAGAAGATAGATGTAGCCCTAGGGTGGATGGAGAAGATAGAGGTAGCCCTAGGGTGAATGGAGAAGATAGAGGGGTAGCCCTAGGGTGGATGGAGAAGATAGAGGGGTAGCCCTAGGGTGGATGGAGAAGATAGAGGGGTAGCCCTAGGGTGGATGGAGAAGATAGAGGGGTAGCCCTAGGGTGAATGGAGAAGATAGAGGTAGCCCTAGGGTGAATGGAGAAGATACAGGTAGCCCTAGGGGGGATGGAGAAGATAGAGGGGTAGCCCTAGGGTGGATGGAGAAGATAGAGGTAGCCCTAGGGTGAATGGAGAAGATACAGGTAGCCCTAGGGTGGATGGAGAAGATAGAGGGGTAGCCCTAGGGTGGATGGAGGAGATAGATGTAGCCCTAGAGTGGATGGAGAAGATAGATGTAGGCCTAGGGTGGATGGAAGAAGATGAATGAAGACCAGGGGACAAATGCCGAGCATCCTGGGTTTTGTGAACCTAAACTAACGTTAGTTTTACCATATTTGAGGTTGGAGAAGCTTCAGGTCTTTGGACACTCTTCTGGAACGTCTGGTCGTCCGTATGGTTGTATTGACCATTGAGTTTTCTGGTCCACTTTGGCGGCTGCTGTTCCTGGGATGATTCTTCATTTCTTCAAGTCTTCACCTACAGATAATGAGAACCACTATGGTCCCATCTCCAAATAAGTTCTGTTCTGATGTTAGTAGTGAACATCCATAGAGTGTGATCTCCCTACAGGAAGAGGTGGAGGGGAGGAAGATGGATTATATTTTTAGACCTCTTTCACCCACTGGAAGTATACAGAGCTGTGGTAATATCTATAATGTTAGACTTAGTTTTTATATATTTTAAAATAAAAAGTTGTTTTTACTCCTCATCCTAAACAGTGATGTCACAGTACAGGGATAATACACAGTGATGTCACAGTACAGGGATAATACACAGTGATGTCACAGTACAGGGATAATACACAGTGATGTCACAGTACAGGGATAATACACAGTGATGTCACAGTACAGGGGGGATAATACACACAGTGATGTCACAGTACAGGGATAATACACAGTGATGTCACAGTACAGGGGGGATAATACACACAGTGATGTCACAGTACAGGGATAATACACAGTGATGTCACAGTACAGGGATAATACACAGTGATGTCACAATACAGGGATAATACACACAGTGATGTCACAGTACAGGGATAATACACACAGTGATGTCACAGTACAGGGGGGATAATACACACAGTGATGTCACAGTACAGGGATAATACACAGTGATGTCACAGTACAGGGGGGATAATACACACAGTGATGTCACAGTACAGGGATAACACACAGTGATGTCACAGTACAGGGATAATACACAGTGATGTCACAGTACAGGGATAATACACAGTGATGTCACAATACAGGGATAATACACACAGTGATGTCACAGTACAGGGATAATACACAGTGATGTCATAGTACAGGGATAATACACACAGTGATGTCACAGTACAGGGATAATACACACAGTGATGTCACAGTACAGGGGGGATAATACACACAGTGATGTCACAGTACAGGGATAATACACAGTGATGTCACAGTACAGGGGGGATAATACACACAGTGATGTCACAGTACAGGGATGATACACAGTGATGTCACAGTACAGGAATAATACACACAGTGATGTCACTACAGGGATAATACACACAGTGATGTCACAGTACAGGGGGGATAATACACACAGTGGTGTCACAGTACAGGGATAATACACAGTGATGTCACAGTACAGGGATAATACACACAGTGATGTCACAGTACAGGGGGGATAATACACATAGTGATGTCACAGTACAGGGATAATACACACAGTGATGTCACAGTACAGGGGGGACAATACACAGTGATGTCACAGTACAGGGATAATACACACAGTGATGTCACAGTACAGGGATAATACACACAGTGATGTCACAGTACAGGGATAATATACAGTGATGGCACAGTACAGGGGGGATAATACACAGTGATGTCACAGTACAGGGGTAATACACAGTGATGTCACAGTACAGGGGGGATAATACACACAGTGATGTCACAGTACAGGGAGGATAATACACACAGTGATGTCACAGAACAGGGATAATACACAGTGATGTCACAGTACAGGGATAATACACACAGTGATGTCACAGTACAGGGATAATACACAGTAACATAGTAACATAGTAACATAGTAAATAAGGTTGAAAGAAGACAAGAGTCCATCAGGTTCAACCTAGGAGAATCCTACTGTGTTGATCTAGGAAGGCGAAAAACCCCTATGGGGCAGAAGACAACCGCCCCACCACCTGGAGAAACTCCCCCCCCCTCCCCCCCGACTGCAATGGCAACCAGAACAATCCCCGGATCAACGTATCACCAGAAATCTAATGCCCATAACTTGTAATATTATATTGTTCAAGAAAAGCATCCAGGCCTCCCTTGAACTTATTTAATGAATCGGCCATGACAACCTCATGTGGCAGAGAGTTCCACAGTCTTACCGCTCGGACAGTAAAGAACCCGCGTCGATGCTGATGATGAAATCTTCTTTCCTCTAGACGTAGAGGATGCCCCCTTGTCATTGTTACAGACCTAGGAGTAAAAAGACCACTACAAAGATCTCTGTACTGTCCATTCATATATTTGTACATTGTGATCAGATCGCCCCTAAGACGTCTTTTTTCTAGCGTAAATAACCCCAAGCTTGATAACCTGTCCTGGTACTGTAACCCACCCATTCCCTTAATGACCTTTGTCGCCCTCTTCTGCACCCGCTCCAGTTCAGCTATGTCCTTCTTATATACCGGTGCCAAAAACTGTACACAGTATTCCATATGTGGTCTGACCAGTGATTTATAAAGAGGCAAAACTATGTTCTCATCTTTAGCATCTATACCTCTTTTGATGCACCCCATTATTTTATTAGCCTTGGCAGCTGCTGCCTGGCACTGATCACTAAAGTTGAGTTTACTGTCCACCAATACCCCCAGGTCCTTTTCGGAAGTAGTTTTACCCAGTGTTTTATTATTTAGCACATAACTGCACTTATTATTTCTATGGCCCAAATGCCTAACCTTACATTTATCCACATTAAACTTAATTTGCCATTTCTCCGCCCAAGCCTCTAGCTTCTCCAAATCCCTCTGTAATATGATATTATCCTCCTCTGTGCTGATTACTTTACCCAGTTTAGTATCATCTGCAAAAATGGGGATTCTACTCTGTAGCCCCTCTACAAGACCATTAATAAAAATATTAAAAAGAAGTGGACCCAACACTGACCCCTGTGGTACCCCACTAGTAACTAAAACCCAATCTGAATATTTTCCATCAATGACCACCCTCTGTTTTCTATCACACAACCAGTTACTTACCCATTTGCATACGTTTTCCCCAAGTCCCAGCATCCTCATTTTGTAGACCAACCTTTCATGCGGCACAGTATCAAATGCCTTTGAAAAGTCCAGATACACAACATCCACAGCCTCCCCCAGGTCCAGTCTATAACTGACCTCTTCATAGAAGCCGATCAGATTAGTCTGACAGGACCGATCCCTCATAAATCCATGCTGGTGCTGCGTCATAAGATTATTTTCATTAAGATACACCAGTATAGCATCTCTTACAATCCCCTCAAATACTTTACCCACTAAAGATGTTAGACTTACGGGCCTGTAGTTTCCAGGATCACTCCTTGACCCCTTCTTGAATATTGGTACCACATTAGCTATGCGCCAGTCCTGTGGAACAATCCCTGTCGTAATAGAATCTTTAAATATTAGGAATAACGGTCTGTCCAACACAGTATTTAATTCTTGCAAAACTCTAGGATGGATACCTTCTGGGCCCGGTGACTTATGGATTTTAATGTTTTTAAGGCGTTTCCCCACTTCTTGTTGTGTTAGGCAGGTGAGATTTATGGGAGGATTAACATTATCCCTAGTCATGTCGTCTGTTATGGGATTCTCCTCTGTGAATACAGTAGAGAAGAATGTATTTAGTAGATTGGCCTTTTCCTCTTCCCCCTCCACCATTACACCCAGATTATTTTTGAGGGGACCAACATTTTCGGTTTTAAGTCTTTTGTTATTTATATAGGTGAAGAACATTTTGGGATTTGTTTTACTTTCTGTGGCAATCCTTCTTTCTGTTGCTATTTTTGCTTCTTTTATTTGCTTTTTACACATTCTATTCTTCAGTCTATAGTTGCTCAATGCTTCCCCACTACCTTCTTGTTTTAGTAGTCTGAATGCTTGTTTCTTATCATTTATTGCACCCCTTACAGCTGTAGTTACCACATTGGATTTCTCTTATTTCTACTACGTTTATTCCCATATGGTATGTGTCGTTCACACGATTTACCCAGGATGCTCTTAAATATGTCCCATTTCTCTTGTGTACTTTTATTTCTGAAGGCATTGTCCCAGTCTATGTTCCCAAGGTCCTCTCTTAGTTTTTGGAAATTAACCTTCCTGAAATTTAATGTTTTTGTAGCCCCTCTACTAATAATTTTATTGAAGGATAATTGAAAACTTACTATGTTATGGTCACTATTACCTAGGTGACCCCCCACCTCTATTTTTGATATTCTGTCGGGCCTATTGGTTAAGATCAGGTCCAGAAGGGCCCCCCCTCTTGTTGGTTCCTCTACTAGTTGGGAAAGGTAATTATCTTTTACTATTTCCAAAAACACGCTTCCCTTCCTGGAGCTGCAGGTTTCTGCTTTCCAGTTGATATTTGGGTAGTTAAAGTCCCCCATAATAATGACTTCCCTCTGCTTCGCTGCCGCATCTATTTGTCTTATAAGAAGATTTTCTGATTCTTCCACTATACTTGGAGGTTTATAACTCACTCCTATAAGAATTTTATTATTCTTCGTCCCTCCCCTTATTTCTACCCAAAGAGACTCCACATTATCATCACATATATCCTCCCGCAGAATAGGCTTAAGGTATGATTTAACATATAGACAGACCCCTCCCCCTTTCTTATTTTTACGGTCATTTCTGAATAGACTATAACCCTGGATATTAACGGCCCAGTCATAGGTCTCGTCCAGCCATGTCTTGCTTATCCCCACTATATCATATTTCTCTTCAACCATTATGAGTTCTAATTCCTCAGCTTTATTAGTGAGGCTTCGAGCATTAGTATACATACATTTAATATATTTGTCCATATTCCCTTTCCTTTTATCACTAGTGACTATTCTAACCCCTCCCGCCGCTCCACCCCCAGTTCCATAATCTAGGCCCAGCTCTCCATCTACTCTGTCTTTACTTACTATATTGTAGTTGCCCTCCCCCTCGGTCCCTAGTTTAAACACTCCTCCAACCTCTTAGCCATCTTCTCCCCCAGCACGGCTGCACCCTCCCCATTGAGATGCAGCCCGTCCCTACCGTAGAGCCTGTAATCGACCGAGAAGTCGGCCCAGTTCTCCATGAACCCAAACCCCTCTATCCTACACCAGCTCTTGAGCCACTTGTTTACCTCCCTAATCTCCCGCTGTCTCTCAGGTGTGGCTCGTGGTACAGGTAATATTTCAGAGAATATCACCTTGGAGGTCCTAGTTTTTAGCTTCCTGCCTAAGTCCCTGAAATCGTTTTTAAGGACCCGCCACCTACCTCTAACTTTATCATTGGTGCCAATGTGCACCATGACTGCTGGGTCATCGCCAGCCCCTCCCAGTAATCTGTCAGCCCGATCCGCGATGTGACGAACTCGAGCGCCAGGAAGGCAACACACTGTACGACGATCCCGGTCTTTGTGACAGATTGCCCTGTCTGTCCCCCTAATAATTTATTCAGTGATGTCACAGTACAGGGATAATACACACAGTGATGTCACAGTACAGGGATAATACACAGTGATGTCACAGTCCGGGTGGGATAATACACACAGTGATGTCACAGTCCGGGTGGGATAATACACACAGTGATGTCACAGTACAGGGATAATACACACAGTGATGTCACAGTACAGGGATAATACACAGTGATGTCACAGTACAGGGATAATACACAGTACAGGGATAATACACACAGTGATGTCACAGTACAGGGATAATACACACAGTGATGTCACAGTACAGGGGGGATAATACACACAGTGATGTCACAGTACAGGGGGGATAATACACAGTGATGTCACAGTACAGGGATAATACACACAGTGATGTCACAGTACAGGGGGGATAATACACAGTCATGTCACAGTACAGGGATAATACACACAGTGATGTCACAGTACAGGGATAATACACACAATTATGTCACAGTACAAGGATAATACACACAGTGATGTCACAGTACAGGGGGGATAATACACACAGTGATGTCACAGTACCGGGATAATACACAGTGATGTCACAGTACAGGGATAATACACACAGTGATGTCACAGTACAGGGGGGATAATACACACAGTGATGTCACAGTACCGGGATAATACACAGTGATGTCACAGTACAGGGATAATACACACAGTGATGTCACAGTACAGGGGGGGTAATACACAGTGATGTCACAGTACAGGAATAATACACACAGTGATGTCACAGTACAAGGATAATACACACAGTGATGTCACAGTACAAGGATAATACACACAGTGATGTCACAGTACAGGGGGGATAATACACACAGTGATGTCACAGTACAGGGATAATACACACAGTGATGTCACAGTACAGGGATAATACACACAGTGATGTCACAGTACAGAGATAATACACACAGTGATGTCACAGTACAGGGATAATACACAAATACTGGTATTACTCTGCATTACTTATAAAGGTTATATGGAGGCTCGGTAAGTTCTGTCTTTGTTCTCTTCCTGTGACATGCGGCTGGTTGCTCTTGTGTGTCCTTCACTTCTCCAGTAGATGGGCATCCGGAGCAGTCTCTGACCATCTAAGGGGTTAAACCTTCCTAGCTGCCGCACTCAGGTGTACACTGAGCAGCACTAGAGATGAGTGAACCTGGAGCATGCTGGAGTCCATCCCAACCCGAACTTTCAGCATTTGATTAGCGGTGGCTGCTGAAGTTGGATAAAGCCCTAAGGCTATGTGGAAAACATGGATATAGTCATTGGCTGTATCCATGTTTTCCAGACAACCTTAGAGCTTTATCCAACTTCAGCAGCCACCGCTAATCAAATACTGAACGATCGTGTTCGGATCGACTCGAACCCAAACCCGGTTCGCTCATCTCTAAGCAGCACCCATGACATCACCATAATACGGATACATCTTCAGCACCCGCCTGAGACTAACACATGCATCATCCATCCAGCCTGTGCTATGAATAGGAAAGTCATTTAGCACTTTAAGGGGTTAAACTAAATAAAAAAAAATAGATTCAGAATTTGTGTCATGTGACTCATCAGGATCTTGCTGTTTACTATCACGTTTTGTTTAAAGGTCATAAATCATTCATTGTGACAAATCAGGAATAATAGGAGACATCTGGAAGGGGGGAACGCTTTGCGGCTGTACAGCCAACAAATACCCCCCGTGTATAGGAGTAAACAGCCAGGGGTGGGATGGGCGGGTATAGAATGTAATCATCCTCCAAGGGGAGAGGAGGCTGCATGGACTACAATGAAGATGTCACAGCTGCTCACCTGTACATAGAGGATGATTGAGAGACAGGTCGCCGCCCCAGAGACCGCCCGGGGGGAATACTAATGATATATTCCATGAAAAGTCAGGACCGAGACTCTGGGCTGAGAAAAAAAAAACCTCTTCACCATGTCTTCTTCAGCTCACCACCAGCAAAGGTGAAATCCACCAGTGGAAGGGAAGTCAACACCAGCGAGGGTGAAGCCACCATCGGTGGATGTGGAGGCAACACCAGCAAATAAAAACAACAGTGGAAGTGGATCCATCAGTGGTAAAGGTGAAACATCACAAGTGGAAGTGGAAACACGTTATTAAAAGAGGAGACTACTACACCAGCAGAAGAGGAACCACAACTTTGAGAGAGGAGACTACACCAGTGGAAGTGGAACCACAACTTTGAGAGAGGAGACTACACCAGTGGAAGAGGAACCAGATCATTGAGAGAGGAGACTTCAGCACTGGAAGTGGAACCACAACATTGAGAGAGGAGACTACACTAGTGGAAGTGGAACCACAACATTGAGAGAGGAGACTACACCAGTGGAAGTGGAACCACAACATTGAAAGAGGAGACTACACTAGTGGAAGTGGAACCACATCATTGAGAGAGGAGACTACACTAGTGGAAGTGGAACCACAACATTGAGAGAGGAGACTACACCAGTGGAAGTGGAACCACAACATTGAGAGAGGAGACTTCAGCACTGGAAGTGGAACCACAACATTGAAAGAGGAGACTACACTAGTGGAAGTGGAACCACAACATTGAAAGAGGAGACTACACTAGTGGAAGTGGAACCACATCATTGAGAGAGGAGACTACACCAGTGGAAGTGGAACCACAACATTGAAAGAGGAGACTACACTAGTGGAAGTGGAACCACATCATTGAGAGAGGAGACTCTACCAATGGAAGTGAAACAAACATCGGTGGATGTAAAAACTACCATCTGTAAATATAGAATGATCCCCAATGGAAGTGAAGCCAAACCATTCTAGTAGTAACACCAGTGGTAGTGAAACCATCAGCAGTAAAAGTGGAGCCACCAGAGTTTGTGAAATCAACAGGAAATGTGAAATGGTTACCAGTGGAAGGAGGAGTATCACCAGCAAGAGTGGGACCATCACCAGTAAAGGAGGAACAATCATTAGAGGAAGTGGAATGACCACTAGTTTAGGTGGAACAACCACCAGTAGAAGGAGAATGATCGCCAATAGAAGTGTAACCAGGACCAGTAAAGGTATAACAATCATAAATAGGAAAACTATTACCAATAGAAGTCAAAATAGCATCACTTAATGGAACAACCACCAGAGAAAGTGTAATCTATCCCAAGGAAAAGTGGAACCAGCATCAGTAGCAGCAGAGATACTACCAGTAAAGTTGGAACCACCATCGGTGGAGGCAACACCAGCAAAAGTATAACTATCAGTGGAAGAGGATCCATCACTAGAAAAGGTGGAACAGCCATCAGTAGAAAGAGAGTGATCACCAGTGGAAGTGGAACCACACCAGTCAAACAGCACCAATGGTCGTGAAACCATCCCCAGTAATGGTGGAACAACCACCATAGAGAGGAGGTGGAATCCCCAGTAATGGTGAAACGATCACCAGTAGAAGGCATGGCCGTATCCATGTTTTCCAGGCCATCCTTAGGCTGTTTTCACCTTCTCCAAGGAGCGCCAAGACATGGGGATTAGGCAGAAACATCTCTTGTGGCACCTATACTCCGGAATGGTTATCTGGGTAACATCAGACACAATTATGCTGATCCAGACAGCAGCCTGGTATTGCATATGCTCGGCCTCTGGAGAAGAGTCTCTACAGGTCTATCTGTGAGGCCAGCAGATTCCTAGGAAATGGAACTATGTACAAGAAGAATTGCCTACTGGGTGGGTGTTTGGGGGTGGGGGTGGGGGGGGGGGGGGCGAGCACAGGGCATCTACTGTATGTGTCCTTATAGGTTCTGACTGGCACTGTTGAAGCTGGTACTTATATCATCTATTCCACAGACAAGCCCACAATGAGATACATGTTGCAGAAGAGTCCTGGCTCAGCTATTCCCTCTTCTGTCTTGCCAATTTTCCACGGAAACAGGTACTTTAGAATTGATTTAGTTCCTCTTGGACTGGAGACGGTTTTGCTAAAAACTTCCTAGAACTCCGCACAGTGATCACCACAATCTCCACCCAGATCCGCCTTTATGTGCTTATGTAGCTTACAAACCTTTGGTCCAGACTGTCTAGAAGTTTGAAGTCTTTACAGTGATTGGTTCTCACCATGAAGAAGTGATTTCTCACACCACACCTCGGAGTACTCAAAAGAGGAAAAAAAATCTTTCCAATCAACCGATATAATAAAGTTACACAGATTATTGGTTCACTCCTGTTTAAAAAATCAGCTGCTGTATGCTCTGCAGGAAGTGGTGTATTCTCTCCAGTCTGACACAGCGCTCTCTGCTGCCACCTCTGTCCATGTCAGGAACTGTCCAGAGCAGCAGCAAATCCCCATAGAAAACCTCTCCTGCTCTGGACAATACTCCAGTACTTGCAGTGTTTAGCAGTGTGACAAGCAAACTAGCACAGCAGTAGCTGATCCCTCTTTTTTATTTTGGATGAATTGGAGCGATAATATAAGTTATTCCTGTAGCAGTATAAAGCCCCTTTAAATGTTCTTTCCCTTTCAGCGGTATCGGCGGCTAATTTGCGCTCCAGACTAATCTTCATTGATAAAATAAACTTTCCCTTCGGTCCTTCTCCTTTAATTACAGGAGGCCAGGGCGGTGATTTATTATCACACAATATTTCATCAAGGTTCCCCCTGTCAGGACTGCTCGGAAATAAACAAAAGAGAAGGATTTCCTATTAAGTGTTAGCAGTGAAGCGGCCCGGTGCCATCCATCAGCCGTAATGAGCCAAGGTGAGGAGCGCTGCCAATGAATATGTATTAGTACAGGAGATCAGCCGCCCCTTCTACCCTGCCGGGAGCGGGCACACGCTGGCAGACGGCTCCTCACACCTCTTAACCTCCAGCTCCTTCATCTGCACATTTTCACTTCCAAGAATTTACAACATCCCTAAAAGGATGAAACGCTGAGGAGGTAAAAGCCGACATCAATGAGATTCTCTATCGCCTAATGGTCGTGGAATGAAAAGTTCTGAAACTTTCTGGTAAACTTTTTCTCCTGCTGTAAGTGAATGGGAACCTCCCTGTTACATCTATACAGATCTAATACTATATACAGCTGGGTATTCATACAGAATTCAGTCTACACTGTAAAAGCACGCGGTCCTGTCCGTTATCCCCTACCTGCTGCACGTTGCTCTGTCCTCTGATCATTTGTACACTCTCCTGCTCTGAGCTGGCCTCCTGGAGGATTGGGCTCCCTCTAGTGGCAGACATGCACCTGTTTACCTGAATTTATAGCTCAGCCCAAAGGTTCTAGCAGGGCTGGGCCCCAAAGCAAATATTTCATTGGGTTCCCCCTACTCCCCCTATTCCCCGCTGATGTATCACTGCATATGTCAGGGTCTTCCTCCACCGCCAGCTTCTTTTGTGTATATTTACTTATGACAGCATGTTTTCAGTCCAACAGTAACATTAGAATGAAAATGTCCTGTTTTCCTGCAGTTTAAGGTTCGGTTTAGACTAACCTGAACTTTGCTTCAAAGTTTGGCCAAACTACCAAACCAAACTTTTGAAAAGTTTGCTCAGCTCTAGTAGAAATATGCAAGACCACCACAATTGTGTATAGAATGTGCTTATGTAGTTGTGTTTGTTTTTGTATTTTTATTAGCTTGTTCTGCTTTTAACCTTAACACTCCTAACTCTCTTAGACTCCAATATGGGAGCCGGCACTATAGGATGTTATGGGATCATGCTAGGGTATATACTGTACAGGTGTGTTTGACTAGAGATGAGCGAACCCAACCTTCCGAACCAAGATTCATTCCGAACTCTCCAAAAACAAAACTTTTTGCAAAGTTCGGAACAAGTTTCAAATGATGGCGGCTGCACATCTAACAAAACAGATGGTATTCTCAGCTTTCTGCTCTTTCTAGTGTCCTCCTCCGGGTCTCCGGTGTCTCCAGCTGTCTCGAGCCCCTGTAGCCAATCATAGACTGAGATGGGACAGCACTGTGGCCAGTGGGCTGTCACTCTTGTGTCTCAAGAGTGACAGCCCACTCAGCCAATCACTGGCCATGGCACTATCTCAGTCAGGGATTGAGCAGGATTTTGGCTGCTGCAGGGGACACCAGAGAGTGGAGGAGGACAACAGGGGAGCATGGACAGGTAAGTATACACAAATAAAATTTGTGAACAGAGGTGGAGGTCTGGGGGGGGGAGAGGGGTAGGTGATAATATTAATATTGGTAGTGGTTGGCGGTAATTGTGTGGTTAACAAAAACATTCTTGTTGGACTAGGGCAAAGAAAAGATCAAATATATATTCAGGGGTACCTTGGTTTAAGAGTGTTTTGCAAGAAGAGCAGTTTTTCAAAATTGTAACTTCATTTAAGAGCTCCCTGTACTGTGTGGGAGGGGGAGTAGAAGAGAGGCATGGCCTGCATAGTGGGGTCTACAGCCCTGTACTCTGACCCAGGAAGTCTCCCTCCACTTCCAAATCATAGCAGATCCACCTCAGGCTGGGGCTTGCATCAGGGGTCAGGACTGTGGAGGTAATCTCTCCATAGCTGTAACCCCTCTCTCACCGGACAGAGAGTGCTGCATGTATGTGCCCACATCTGTCCTGCTCATTTCTTCATGCTCCCTGCAGTCTCTGTCAGCTCTTGTGTTTCCCAACCTCTCCATTCCTGCCTTAATGTGCCTGCACTCACACTCAGCTATACACACTGCTGAGATAATGTGCCTGTGTGGTGTCCCACCATTTGTGTTTCTAGTCTTTATACCCCTCGCAAAAGTCTACTTCAAAGTAAAAGTGGTAATGAAGTAGTACCTAAGTTTTGCCACTAGATGTCACTAGTATGTACATTGTGTGCCTAAATATTGCACAGTTGGATGTAACTAAAGGGTCATTGATTTCAGGATCTGTGCACCAAGGGGAGTTCTTTCTCTTTTGTACCGATCTCTACCCTTCTCTTTCTCTTGCACTCTCTTCTTACCCACTCACAGCACACCTTACAAATGCTGTAGAAGAAAGTCACATGTGGAGAGAAAGTGTAGCCACACCTTAGTGAGCCTTACTCTGGTCTCTGTAGTGAACGAACGCACATGAGACACCTTAGCACTTGTTTCTTGAAAGCAGCATTTCCACACATTATTCAGTGCTGAAAACACACTTAGAGAGGACAAGTCAAGGATAACCTTGTTCACACCAGGAACCTCTCTACAAAGTGCAGGGCAGTTACTTTAGGAATCATAGGAACTGGCCCCAAATGGAAAGTCTACATATTCCACTGCGCAGCGCAGAACAACTGGGAAGTCTCGAGAGTCTGCTTAGCCCAGATAACAAGGCCTGGGGCTCGTATTACCCACCTAGGACGGGTAGCCCGCAACTAGGGGGCAGACTAGAAGTTATCCAAGAGTACGAGTATTCTCTAGTTTTTTATCTACACACCTCTATTGCTCCGGCAGAGTACATTTCTACATTGGACAAGGCCCCTCTGGCAAGCCCTCTCCTCTATCCTCTCTACTGCTAAGCTCTCTGCTAAGCACCTTGTCTCTACCTCATGAACAAGCACCTGAGTCTCTTACAAGATTGTATCTTTTGTATTTCACTGGACTGTATTACTACCGCAAGTACTTTCCTTGTATTGTACCACGTTAACCTAAGTAAACTGTTCTATTTTACTAAAGCATTGGACTCTGGCCTATTCCTTCTGCACCTTCACACCTGTACATTTTGTTTGCTAGTGAGGTGAGACTGTCCGGGGTGGGTCCTACACAACTCTATGCTACCATGACAAGCAGGGCCGCATCTGCCATGAGGCGATGTGAAGTGTTCGCCTCAGGCGGCAGGTCATAGGACTCTGCAGGGGGCGGCACTGGCCGCCCCTGCACAGTAAGCAGCCATGCATATATTACCTGCAGTACGCGGCGCAGGCAGAGGGGGCACGCAGGAGCCGGGCTGGGGGAAGTGCGGGAGCTGGTGCAGAGCGCGGCAGTGAAGGAGCTGAAGGCGCACATGCCTGAGCTCATGTGTCGGCAGCAGCAGCAGCAGCGTGAGGCTGGTGGTGGTCGGGAAGGAGGAGGAGGCTGTGTGGTGCAGTGCCCTGTCTGCAGCAGCTTCCTGTACATGTACTGCAGGCTCTGTGTGTGGGGGAGCCCAGGAGACACTGCCGCCTGCAAAAGCATCCAGCTGACACGTGTCTCCACGTGAAGAGGTGGCTGATTGTGGTTTCTGTAGCGCTGCTGCTGGAGGACAGGGAGCACCACTACTGATGTAGGTAGTGTGATTTGGGGGGTTGCTGAATGACTGGGGGCCCACTGATAGAGGATTTACTTGCCCCCGGCCAGTCCCCGGTATGTCCGACAAGCCCCGCCCCCTGATGATAAGCCCCGCCCCTGTGCAGCCCGCGGGTTGTATGTTAACTCGCACTGCAAGTTAGAGATCACCCAGCTATACAATATACTGTATAAGTGAGGTCACCCACCATATTGTATGACTGAGGTCACCCAGCTATCCAGCATCTTATACTAAGTATTATGTGATCACCCAGCTTTCCCAGTGTCCTGTTCTCAGTATAATGTGGCCACCCAGCTTTCCCAGTGTCCTGTTCTCAGTATAATGGGGTCACCCAGCTTTCCCAGTGTCCTGTTCTCAGTATAATGGAGGTCACCCAGCTTTCCCAATGTCCTGTTGTCAGTATAATGGGGTCACCCAGCTTTCCCAGTGTCCTGTTCTCAGTATAATGTGGCCACCCAGCTTTCCCAGTGTCCTGTTGTCAGTATAATGGGGTCACCCAGCTTTCCCAATGTCCTGTTGTCAGTATAATGGGGTCACCCAGCTTTCCCAGTGTCCTGTTCTCAGTATAATGTGGTCACCCAGCTTTTCCAGTGTCCTGTTGTCAGTATAATGGGGTCACCCAGCTTTCCCAGTGTCCTGTTCTCAGTATAATGTGGTCACCCAGCTTTCCCAATGTCCTGTTCTCAGTATAATGTGGTCACCGATCTTTCCCAGTGTCCTGTTCTCAGTATAATGTGGTCACCGAGCTTTCCCAGTGTCCTGTTCTCAGTATAATGGGGTTACCCAGCTTTCCCAGTGTCCTGTTCTCAGTATAATGGAGGTCACCCAGCTTTCCCAATGTCCTGTTGTCAGTATAATGGGGTCACCCAGCTTTCCCAGTGTCCTGTTCTCAGTATAATGTGGTCACCCAGCTTTGCAGCATCTTATACTCAGTATGCCAATGTCCCGACCTAGTAATGCTAGCTGGTGTGAAACAACTCCCAGCATGCCCAGATAGATGGAAGTTGTAATTTTTCACCACCTGGAGAGTCACAGGAAAGGGGATGCACTAACATTTACACATGTGCATTTTTGTTGCGTTTCGTCTTGATTCTAAATGGGAGACAAGAGAGTTCCTCAAGCAAGACAAAAAAAAACACATGTGCGTTCACACGTACAGGATCTGCAGCAGATTTGATGGCGCAGATTTGAAGAAACGAGAAATTGAACGACTCTGAAGAGAGAAGACGTCACCTGTGAGTCACTGGATGTAACTGCACCCTGATCACTATACTGTCACTGTGTGGGGGTAATGCTGGACTCTATACGCTAGTTTTTTTTCGTAGCAGTACTGGTGGTATTTATCAGTCATTAAGATGGGGTAGTGTGTTCAGGATGTCGTGGTATTTTTCCCTTGTGTAGTAATAATATTGGTATAACATTTTGTCACTATGGGGTGGTGATATGCAGTCATTATGTAGTGGTATTAGGTTTTTATATGATGTTGATATCAGTATAGGGGGGGGGGGGGGGGGGCGCTATTTCAGTTTTCGCCTCAGGCAGCAAAAAAGCTAGAATCGGCCCTGATGACAAGTGTCGAAGTGACCCTAGACCCACTCAGCTACCACACCACCATACCAGCTGACCTGGCAGGGAGTCCACTAAAACAAATACTCCTCACGCCTCGCCTGCTGCACAGATACCCCATGATCAGCCAATCACAAGCCAGCTCAGCCATACAGATACCCCATGATCAGCCAATCACAGAGCAGCTTCGCTATGCAGGTACCCCATGATCAGCCAATAACAGAGCAGCTCAGACGTACAGATACCCCATGATCAGCCCATCACAGAGCAGCTCAGACATACAGATACCCCTCGATCAGCCAATCACAGAGCAGCTCAGACATACAGATACCCCTCGATCAGCCAATCACAGAGCAGCTCAGACATACAGATACCCCATGATCAGCCAATCACAGAGCAGCTCAGACGTACAGATACCCCTCGATCAGCCAATCACAGAGCAGCTCAGACGTACAGATACCCCATTATCAGACAATTATAGAGAAGCTTAGCTCAGGACAAGGACTGCACCAAATATGTGGAAATTGTACCCTCCTCCGCCCATCCTGATGCTTCTCATATACTTCTATGTATGTCTAATACTGATTCCTATAGAGAACATCACATGAATCCGAATCCACAATGTCGCCGGGAGGGGAGGGTCACCTCAGTGCAGGGCATCCCCCACCCAGAATATAGGGCAGCGAGACAGATCGATAAGAAGACAGAAAGCCTCAGAAGTCTCTGATCTGTCCCTGGCGACTCTGTGACTTTTAGCGGATGCCACTGGATGAGCGGCTTATTCTGGAAATAGCATTTATGTGATTTCTCCAGGGATCTCCCCTGTAAATAATATATTAACCCCGTAATAACCAGGCGTGCTGTTAACAGAGGTCGTAAACAAAGCCGATGTGTAGAATGATCCTGTAAGGGTCTGCAGGTGTGGACTGTGCAGAATTACATATAGAGTGAGGCTTAAAGCCCCAATAAACTTACAGTAGCAGCAAGGGCAGACTAGATGGACCGAGCGGTCTTTTTCTGCTGACAGTCTTCTATGTTTCTATGTGCATACTACTCCCTCTCCTTTCTCTTTTCCCCGCTCCCTCTCCTTTCCCTCATCCCCCCCACTACTCCCTCTCCTTTCCCTCATCCCCTCCACTACTCCCTCTCCTTTCCCTCATCCCCTCCACTACTCCCTCTCCTTTCCCTCATCCCCTCCACTACTCCCTCTCCTTTCCCTCATATCCTCCACTACTCCCTCTCCTTCCCCTCATATCCTCCACTACTCCCTCTCCTTCCCCTCATATCCTCCACTACTCCCTCTCCTTTCCCTCATATCCTCCACTACTCCCTCTCCTTTCCCTCATATCCTCCACTACTCCCTCTCCTTCCCCTCATATCCTCCACTACTCCCTCTCCTTTCCCTCATATCCTCCACTACTCCCTCTCCTTTCCCTCATATCCTCCACTACTCCCTCTCCTTCCCCTCATATCCTCCACTACTCCCTCTCCTTTCCCTCATCCCCTCCACTACTCCCTCTCCTTTCCCTCATATCCTCCACTACTCCCTCTCCTTCCCCTCATATCCTCCACTACTCCCTCTCCTTCCCCTCATATCCTCCACTACTCCCTCTCCTTTCCCTCATATCCTCCACTACTCCCTCTCCTTTCCCTCATATCCTCCACTACTCCCTCTCCTTTCCCTCATCCCCTCCACTACTCCCTCTCCTTTCCCTCATCCCCTCCACTACTCCCTCTCCTTTCCCTCATATCCTCCACTACTCCCTTTCCTTTCCCTCATATCCTCCACTACTCCCTCTCCTTTCCCTCATCCCCTCCACTACTCCCTCTCCTTTCCCTCATATCCTCCACTGCTCCCTCTCCTTTCCCTCATCCCCTCCACTACTCCCTCTCCTTTCCCTCATCCCCTCCACTACTCCCTCTCCTTTCTCTCTTCCCCGCTTCCTCTCCTTTCCTTCATCCCCCCACTACTCCCTCTCCTTTCCCTCATCCCCTCCACTACTCCCTCTCCTTTCTCTCTTCCCCGCTTCCTCTCCTTTCCTTCATCCCCTCCACTACTCCCTCTCCTTTCCCTCATCCCCTCCACTACTCCCTCTCCTTTCCCTCATCCCCTCCACTACTCCCTCTCCTTTCCCTCATATCCTCCACTGCTCCCTCTCCTTTCCCTCATCCCCTCCACTACTCCCTCTCCTTTCCCTCATCCCCTCCACTACTCCCTCTCCTTTCTCTCTTCCCCGCTTCCTCTCCTTTCCTTCATCCCCTCCACTACTCCCTCTCCTTTCCTTCATCCCCCCACTACTCCCTCTCCTTTCCCTCATCCCCTCCACTACTCCCTCTCCTTTCCCTCTTCCCCACTTCCTCTCCTTTCCCTCATCCCCTCCACTACTCCCTCTCCTTTCCTTCATCCCCCCACTACTCCCTCTCCTTTCCCTCATCCCCTCCACTACTCCCTCTCCTTTCTCTCTTCCCCGCTTCCTCTCCTTTCCTTCATCCCCTCCACTACTCCCTCTCCTTTCCCTCATCCCCTCCACTACTCCCTCTCCTTTCCCTCATCCCCTCCACTACTCCCTCTCCTTTCTCTCTTCCCCGCTTCCTCTCCTTTCCTTCATCCCCTCCACTACTCCCTCTCCTTTCCTTCATCCCCCCACTACTCCCTCTCCTTTCCCTCATCCCCTCCACTACTCCCTCTCCTTTCTCTCTTCCCCGCTTCCTCTCCTTTCCCTCATATCCTCCACTGCTCCCTCTCCTTTCCCTCATCCCCTCCACTACTCCCTCTCCTTTCCCTCATCCCCTCCACTACTCCCTCTCCTTTCTCTCTTCCCCGCTTCCTCTCCTTTCCTTCATCCCCTCCACTACTCCCTCTCCTTTCCTTCATCCCCCCACTACTCCCTCTCCTTTCCCTCATCCCCTCCACTACTCCCTCTCCTTTCTCTCTTCCCCGCTTCCTCTCCTTTCCTTCATCCCCTCCACTACTCCCTCTCCTTTCCTTCATCCCCCCACTACTCCCTCTCCTTTCCCTCATCCCCTCCACTACTCCCTCTCCTTTCTCTCTTCCCCGCTTCCTCTCCTTTCCTTCATCCCCTCCACTACTCCCTCTCCTTTCCCTCATCCCCTCCACTACTCCCTCTCCTTTCCCTCATATCCTCCACTACTCCCTCTCCTTCCCCTCATATCCTCCACTACTCCCTCTCCTTTCCCTCATCCCCTCCACTACTCCCTCTCCTTTCCCTCACCCCCTCCACTACTCCCTCTCCTTCCCCTCATATCCTCCACTACTCCCTCTCCTTCCCCTCATATCCTCCACTGCTCCCTCTCCTTTCCCTCATCCCCTCCACTACTCCCTCTCCTTTCCCTCATATCCTCCACTACTCCCTCTCCTTTCCCTCATCCCCTCCACTACTCCCTCTCCTTTCCCTCATATCCTCCACTACTCCCTCTCCTTCCCCTCATATCCTCCACTACTCCCTCTCCTTCCCCTCATATCCTCCACTGCTCCCTCTCCTTTCCCTCATCCCCTCCACTACTCCCTCTCCTTTCCCTCATATCCTCCACTACTCCCTCTCCTTTCCCTCATCCCCTCCACTACTCCCTCTCCTTTCCCTCATCCCCTCCACTACTCCCTCTCCTTTCCCTCATATCCTCCACTACTCCCTCTCCTTTCCCTCATCCCCTCCACTACTCCCTCTCCTTTCCCTCATATCCTCCACTACTCCCTCTCCTTTCTCTCTTCCCCGCTTCCTCTCCTTTCCTTCATCCCCCCACTACTCCCTCTCCTTTCCCTCATCCCCTCCACTACTCCCTCTCCTTTCTCTCTTCCCCGCTTCCTCTCCTTTCCTTCATCCCCCCACTACTCCCTCTCCTTTCCCTCATCCCCTCCACTACTCCCTCTCCTTTCCCTCATCCCCTCCACTACTCCCTCTCCTTTCTCTCTTCCCTGCTCCCTCTCCTATCCCTCATATCCTCCACTACTCCCTCTCCTTTCCCTCATCCCCTCCACTACTCCCTCTCCTTTCCCTCACCCCCTCCACTACTCCCTCTCCTTTCTCTCTTCCCCGCTCCCTCTCCTTTCTCTCTTCCCCGCTCCCTCTCCTTTCTCTCTTCCCCGCTCCCTCTCCTTTCTCTCTTCCCCGCTCCCTCTCCTTTCTCTCTTCCCCGCTCCCTCTCCTTTCCCTCATCCCCTCCACTACTCCCTCTCCTTTCTCTCTTCCCCGCTCCCTCTCCTTTCTCTCTTCCCCGCTCCCTCTCCTTTCTCTCTTCCCCGCTCCCTCTCCTTTCTCTCTTCCCCGCTCCCTCTCCTTTCTCTCTTCCCCGCTCCCTCTCCTTTCTCTATTCCCTGCTCCCTCTCCTTTCTCTCTTCCCCGCTTCCTCTCCTTTTCTTCATCCCCCCACTGCTTCCTCTCTTTTCCCTTTTTCTCCCCTTCTTTCCTAACTGTTCTCTAACCTTCCTTTTTACAATCCAAACTTCCCTTCCCCCTATTCCCCATCCCCTACAGTCCCCTCAGTTTCTCCTCTTCCCCAGTCTCTTTCCCTTACTCCCCACTTCTCCTCCTCTTCCCTATATTAGCCCTCTTCTTCTCTTTTCCTTTTGTTAAATAACCCTCTCCTTCCCTTCTTACCCTTTCCTCCCTTCCTCTCCCTCACACTGCCTCTTACCATCGCTTTTCCATCCTCCTCTTTCTTTACCCTTCTTCTCCTTTTCTTACTTGTAGTTTATATATCAGAAATATGGGATCTTACACTGAGCATCATGTATGGGAGCAACTTATTATGGTCTTTATAGATGTTATAATAAAGTAACACTAAGGGGTAAAGAATGGAGTAAGGGGAATTAGGGGGCAAGAAGATATCAGATCAATATAATATATAACTTGGCTATTCCAGATGATGAAACGAGGGACACAATGAGTTTTATGAGTGTATTATACATGATAGTTATAGAGCTGACACCTCCTCTCCCCTGTACTGAGGACTACATCCCCATCATCATAGATCAGCTCTGGTGTCCTCTCTCTGCAGCTCGCAGCCTATAAATCCTCCGGCAGAACATTCTATTCCTTCCAGGTTGGGATTACTTCCCCGCACCCCCGCTATATTTCACAGCAGATGGATTCACAGTGTTTCGGGGCTTCCTCCTCTTACAGATTGCTGCAGGCTGGCAGCGGATGATGATGCCAGGGACACCCAGCGCCATGTGAGACACATTTACTATCATGTCCGGATGATGAAGCTCTGATGGGAGTTGTAGTCTGACAAAAAAAAATGCAATTACCTAACAAACTCTGGATGCGTCCTGAGCCCCCTGAATATAGTACTGCCAAATACTGAGCCCCCTGAATATAGTACTGCCAAATACTGAGCCCCCTAAATATAGTACTGCCAAATACTGAGCCCCCAAATTATAGTACTGCCAAATACTGAGCCCCCTAAATATGGTACTGCCAAATACTGAGCCCCCTGAGTATGGTACTGCCAAATACTGAGCCCCCTGAATATAGTACTCCCAAATACTTAGCCACCTGAATAGGGTACTGCCAAATACTGAGCCCCCTGAATACAGTACTGCCAAATACTGAGCCCCTTAATATAGTACTGCCAAATACTGAGCCCCCTGAATACAGTACTGCCAAATACTGAGCCCCTTAATATAGTACTGCCAAATACTGAGCCCCCTGAATACAGTACTGCCAAATACTGAGCCCCTTAATATAGTACTGCCAAATACTGAGTCCCCTGAATCTAGTACTGCCAAATACTGAGCCCCCAGAATATAGTACTGCCAAATACTGAGCCCTCTGAATATAGTACTGCCAAATACTGAGCCCCCTGAATAGAGTACTGCCAAATACCGAGCCCCCTGAATATAGTACTGCCAAATACTGAGCCCCCTGAATATGGTACTGCCAAATACTGAGCTCCTTGAATAAAGTACTGCCAAATACTGAGCCCTCTGAATATGGTACTGCCAAATACTGAGCCCCTGGAATATAGTACTGCCAAATACTGAGCCCCCTGAATTAAGTACTGACAAATACTGAGCCCCTTGAATATAGTACTGCCCAGTACTGAGCCCCTTGAATATAGTACTGCCAAATAGTGAGTGCCTGAATATAGTACTGCCAAATACTATGCCCTTTGAATACAGTACTGCCAAATATTATGCCTCTGAATATATTACTGCCAAATACTGAGCCCCCTGAATATGGTACTGCCAAATATTATGCCTCTGAATATAGAACTAACAAATACTGAGACCTCTGAATATAGTACTGCCAAATACTGAGACCTCTGAATATAGTACTGCCAAATACTGAGCCCCCTGAATATAGTTCTGCCAAATAATGTGCCCCCCTGAATAAAATACTGCCAAATACTACAGCCCCTGAATATAGTACTGCCAAATACTGAGCCCCATGAATATAGTTCTGCCAAATAATGTGCCCCCCTGAATAAAATACTGCCAAATACTGAGCCTCCTGTATATAATAGTGGCTCACACTGTGCCTCCTGAATATAATACTGCCACACATTGTGCCTCCTGAATATAATACTGCCACACATTGTGCCTCCTGAATATAATACCTCACATGCTGTGTCTTTTCTACACATTCTATTTTATTTAAAAAAATTACTGTGATTCAATGTGACCACGGAATGCATCCTGCACATTTTCTCTAAAATACCGAAACATACTGTGCCCCCTATATCAGTATCTACCCCCCATAAGGAACATATGGTCGTGCGGAATTATTAGAAGTTGTGAGACATGACTAATGGTGGTATAATGGAGGGGCACAACACCATGTCCTGCCCAGGGTGCCATGTGGAGAGGCCATTCAGTCTGGACATTTGGGTAGATAGGAACCTTCTATGGGGGATCAGTCAGCCTGGACATTTGGGTAGATAGGAACCTTCTATGGGGGATCAGTCAGCCTGGATATTTGGGTAGATAGGAGCCTTCTATGGGGGATCAGTCGGCCTGGATATTTGGGTAGATAGGAGCAGGGGCGTAGCTAATGTCTCCTGGGCCCTGGTGCGAGAGGCCAACTTGGGCCCCCCCTCCCCTCCTTTCACGACCAAGTGATGCTATTGGTGTATGTGTATGTGTGTATATATATATATATATATATATATATACACACCAAGACAGATATTACCAATAACACCAGCATATTGGAAGAGAAAGTATTATCACCGTACATATTACCGCCATACTGTTACTGACCAAATCCTGTATACTGAGACCAATATTACCAGTAATACCAGTATATAGGGAGGAAACATTACTGCCACACCACAACCACTACCATCACCACCATATTGTTACTGACCAAATCCAGTATACTAAATCACCTCATCCAGTCATATAGAGGTGGCCCCAGCTCTACACAGGCTCTATACACCATATACATTACAGTGCAGTTATATCAGGTGACTCACAGGAGACGTCTTTTCTGATCGGAGTTCTTTCCTTTTCATCCTCTTCTCCATCTGTCCTGGGCCGTTATGAGAACTTCTCCGAGCCACGAATCCACAGAATCTGCCAGACAGACATATTAGTCTCCTCACTCCGGCACCATCCTCATCTATATACACACTGCACATCTGTACTGTCCCCTTTACACACTCCTTTAGTGGGTAGCCCTGACTTTATGTAACCCCCTAATCAGTGGCGTAACTATCGTGGTCGCGGGGGTCGCCGCCGCGACCGGGCCCGCCACAAAGGGGGGCCCGCGGGGCCCTCAGGGCCCCGCAAGGCCCTCCCGATCAATCACTCTTGTGACCGCAAGCATTGTTTTGCTTGCGGTCACAAGAGTCCGACTCTGTCTTCCCCCGGCTGCTGCGCGGCTGCCGGGGATGTCGCGTCTTATCCCCGGCAGCGCACGCATCCCAGAGCTCCCTGCGCGCCTTGGGCCCTGACTTCCGGTTCCGGCGCAGGGAGCTCTGGGATGCGCGCGCTGCCGGGGATAAGACGCGACACCCCCCGCAGCTGCGCAGCAGCCGGGGACAGACCGAAGGAGTGAGGATCAACGTGGGAGCGCGTTGTCAGGTGAGTTAAGTTTTGTTTTGTTTTTTATCAGCCTGCAGGGTGGGGGGAAAGAGGGGGGCATCTATGAGGGTGGTGGGGGGAAAGGGGACCATCTATAAGGGAGGAGGGGGGGGGTGAAGGGGACCATCTATAAGGGAGGAGGGGGGGGGTGAAGGTGACCATCTATAAGGGAGGGGGGAAGAGGGGGCCATCTATAAGGGAGGGGGGGAGAGGGGGCCATCTATAAGGGAGGGGGGGAGAGGGGGCCATCTATAAGGGAGGGGGGGGAGAGGGGACCATCTATAAGGAAGGGGGGGTGAAGGGGACCATCTATAAGGGAGGAGGGGGGGTGAAGGGGACCATCTATAAGGGAGGGGGGAGAGGGGACCATCTATAAGGGAGGGGGGAGAGGGGGCCATCTATAAGGGAGGGTGGGGGGAGAGGGGGCCATTTATCAAGGAGGGGGAGAGGGGGCCATCCATAAGGGAGGGTGAGGAGAGAGGGGGCCATCTATAAGGGAGGGGGTAGAGGGGGCCATCTATATGGAGGGGGGAGAGGAGGCCATCTATAAGGGAGGGTGGGGGGAGAGGGGGCCATCTATAAGGAGGGCAACATGGGGGGAGAGGGGCCATCTATTTGGGGGGGGCAACATAGGGGGAGAGGGAATACACAGAGGGGGGCATATATTATTAGGAGGTCACATAGTCAGGGCTACCTACTAAATGAGGGTGTAAAGGGGACAGTACAGATGTGCAGTGTGTAGAGAGATGGAGATGGTGCCAGAGTGAGGAGACTAATATGTCTGTCTGGCAGATTCTGTGGATTCGTGGCTCGGAGAAGTTCTCATAACGGCCCAGGACAGATGGAGAAGAGGATGAAAAGGAAAGAACTCCGATCAGAAAAGACGTCTCCTGTGAGTCACCTGATATAACTGCACTGTAATGTATATGGTGTATAGAACCTGTGTAGAGCTGGGGCCACCTCTATATGACTGGATGAGGTGATTTAGTATACTGGATTTGGTCAGTAACAATATGGTGGTGAAGGTAGTGGTTGTGGTGTGGCGGTAATGTTTCCTCCCTATATACTGGTATTACTGGTAATATTGGTCTCAGTATACAGGATTTGGTCAGTAACAGTATGGTGGTAATATGTACGGTGATAATACTCTTCTTCCAATATGCTGGTGTTATTGGTAATATCTGTCTTGGTGTGTGTGTATGTATATATATATATATATATATATATATATATATATATATATATATATACACACACACCAATAGCATCACTTGGTCGTGAAAGGAGGGGGGGGGGCCCAAGTTGGCCTCTCGCACCAGGGCCCAGGAGACATTAGCTACGCCCCTTCCCCTAATAATATATGCCCCCCTCTGTGTATTCCCTCTCCCCCTATGTTGCCCCCCCAAATAGATGGCCCTCTCCCCCCATGTTGCCCTCCTTATAGATGGCCCCCTCTCCCCTCACCCTCCCTTATAGATGGCCCCCTCTCCCCCCTCCATACAGATGGCCTCCTCTCCCCCCTCCATGCAGATGGCCCCCTCTACCCCCTCCCTTATAGATGGCCTCCTCTCCCCCCTCCTTATAGTTGGCCCCCTCTACCCCCTCCCTTGTAGATGGCCCCCTCTCTCCTCACCCTCCCTTATGGATGGCCCCCTCTCCCCCCTCCTTTATAGATGGCCCCCTCTCCCCCCACCCTACCTTATCGATGGCCCCCTCTCCCCCCCCTCCTTTATAGATTGCCCCCTCTCCCCCCACCCTACCTTATCGATGGCCCCCTCTCCCCCCCCTCCTTTATAGATTGCCCCCTCTCCTCCCACCCTCCCTTATAGATGGCCCCCTCTCCCCCCCTCCCTTATAGATGGTCCCCTTCCCCCCCCCCTCCCATATAGATGGTCCCCTTCACCTCCCCCTCCTCCCTTATAGATGGTCCCCTTTCCCCCCACCCTCATAGATGGCCCCCTCTTTCCCCCCCACCCTCATAGATGGCCCCCTCTTTCCCCCCCCACCCTCATAGATGGCCCCTCTTTCCCCCCCCCACCCTCATAGATGGCCCCTCTTTCCCCCCCACCCTCATAGATGGCCCCCTCTTTCCCCCCCACCCTCATAGATGGCCCCTCTTTCCCCCCCACCCTCATAGATGGCCCCCTCTTTCCCCCCCACCCTCATAGATGGTCCCCTTTCCCCCCACCCTCACAGATGCCCCCCTCTTTCCCCCCACCCTCATAGATGGTCTCTCTCCCCCCCACACCCTCATAGATGGCCCCTCTTTCCCCCCCACCCTCATAGATGGCCCCTCTTCCCCCCCCCCACCCTCATAGATGGCCCCTCTTTCCCCCCCACCCTCATAGATGGCCCCCTCTTCCCCCCCACCCTCATAGATGGCCCCCTCTTCCCCCCCCCCACCCACCCTCATAGATGGTCCCCTTTCCCCCCACCCTCATAGATTGCCCCCTCTTTCCCCCCACCCTCATAGATTGCCCCCTCTTTCCCCCCACCCTCATAGATGCCCCCTCTTTCCCCCCACCCTCATAGGTGCCCCCCTCTTCCCCCCACCCTCATAGATGCCCCCCTCTTTCCCCCCACCCTCATAGATGCCCCCCTCCTTTCCCCCACCCTCATATATGCCCCCCTCTCCCCCCCCACCCTCATAGATGCCCCCCTCTTTCCCCCCACCCTCATAGATGCCCCCCTCCTCTTTCCCCCCACCCTCATAGATGCCCCCCTCTTTCCCCCCACCCTCATAGATGCCCCCTCTTTCCCCCCACCCTCATAGATGCCCCCCTCTTTCCCCCCACCCTCATAGTCTGTCCCCGGCTGCTGCGCGGCTGCCGGGGGTGTCGCGTCTTATCCCCGGCAGCGCGCGCATCCCAGAGCTCCCTGCGCGTCGGAACCGGAAGTCAGGGCCCAAGGCGCGCAGGGAGCTCTGGGATGCGCGCGCTGCCGGGGGTAAGACGCGACACCCCCGGCAGCCGCGCAACAGCCGGGGGAAGATGGAGCCGGACTCTTGTGACCGCAAGCAAAACAATGCTTGCGGTCACAAGAGTGATTGATCGGGAGGGCCTAGCTACGCCACTGGATAGGAACTTTCTATGGGGGATCAGTCAGCCTGGACATTTGGGTAGATAGGAACTTTCTATGGGGGATCAGTCAGCCTGGACATTTGGGTAGATAGGAGCCTTCTATGGGGGATCAGTCATCCTGGACATTTGGGTAGATAGGAGCCTTCTATGGGGGATCAGTCAGTCTGGACATTTGGGTAGATAGGAGCCTTCTATGGGGGATCAGTCAGCCTGAATATTTGGGTAGATAGGAACCTTCTATGGGGGATCAGTCAGCCTGGATATTTGGGTAGATAGGAGCCTTCTATGGGGGATCAGTCAGCCTGGACATTTGGGTAGATAGGAGCCTTCTATGGGGGATCAGTCGGCCTGGACATTTGGGTAGATAGGAGCCTTCTATGGGGGATCAGTCAGCCTGGACATTTGGGTAGATAGGAGCCTTCTATGGGGGATCAGTCAGCCTTGATATTTGGGTAGATAGGAACCTTCTATGGGGGATCAGTCAGCCTTGATATTTGGGTAGATAGGAACCTTCTATGGGGGATCAGTCAGCCTGGACATTTGGGTAGATAGGAGCCTTCTATGGGGGATCAGTCAGCCTGGACATTTGGGTAGATAGGAGCCTTCTATGGGGGATCAGTCGGCCTGGACATTTGGGTAGATAGGAGCCTTCTGGGGGATCAGTCGGCCTGGACATTTGGGTAGATAGGAGCCTTCTATGGGGGATCAGTCAGCCTGGACATTTGGGTAGATAGAAGCCTTCTATGGGGGATCAGTCGGCCTGGACATTTGGGTAGATAGGAGCCTTCTATGGGGGATCAGTCAGCCTTGATATTTGGGTAGATAGGAGCCTTCTATGGGGGATCAGTCAGCCTTGATATTTGGGTAGATAGGAGCCTTCTATGGGGGAATCAGTCAGCCTGGATATTTGGGTAGATAGGAACCATCTATGGGGGATCAGTCAGCCTGGACATTTGGGTAGATAGGAGCCTTCTGGGGGATCAGTCGGCCTGGACATTTGGGTAGATAGGAGCCTTCTATGGGGGATCAGTCAGCCTGGACATTTGGGTAGATAGGAGCCTTCTATGGGGGATCAGTCGGCCTGGACATTTGGGTAGATAGGAGCCTTCTATGGGGGATCAGTCAGCCTTGATATTTGGGTAGATAGGAGCCTTCTATGGGGGAATCAGTCAGCCTGGATATTTGGGTAGATAGGAACCTTCTATGGGGGATCAGTCGGCCTGGACATTTGGGTAGATAGGAGCCTTCTATGGGGGAATCAGTCAGCCTGGATATTTGGGTAGATAGGAACCATCTATGGGGGATCAGTCAGCCTGGACATTTGAGTAGATAGGAGCCTTCTATGGGGGATCAGTCAGCCTGGATATTTGGGTAGATAGGAGCCTTCTATGGGGGATCAGTCAGTCTGGACATTTGGGTAGATAGGAGCCTTCTGGGGGATCAGTCGGCCTGGACATTTGGGTAGATAGGAGCCTTCTGGGGGATCAGTCGGCCTGGACATTTGGGTAGATAGGAGCCTTCTGGGGGATCAGTTGGCCTGGACATTTGGGCAGATAGGAGCCTTCTATGAGGGATCAGTCGGCCTGGACATTTGGGTAGATAGGAGCCTTCTGGGGGATCAGTCGGCCTGGACATTTGGGTAGATAGGAGCCTTCTGGGGGATCAGTCGGCCTGGACATTTGGGTAGATAGGAGCCTTCTATGGGGGATCAGTCGGCCTGGACATTTGGGTAGATAGGAGCCTTCTATGGGGGATCAGTCGGCCTGGACATTTGGGTAGATAGGAGCCTTCTATGGGGGAATCAGTCAGCCTGGATATTTGGGTAGATAGGAACCTTCTATGGGGGATCAGTCGGCCTGGACATTTGGGTAGATAGGAGCCTTCTATGGGGGATCAGTCAGCCTGGACATTTGGGTAGATAGGAACCTTCTATGGGGGATCAGTCAGCCTGAATATTTGGGTAGATAGGAACCTTCTATGGGGGATCAGTCAGCCTGGATATTTGGGTAGATAGGAACCTTCTATGGGGGATCAGTCAGCCTGGACATTTGAGTAGATAGGAGCCTTCTATGGGGGATCAGTCAGCCTGGATATTTGGGTAGATAGGAGCCTTCTATGGGGGATCAGTCAGTCTGGACATTTGGGTAGATAGGAGCCTTCTGGGGGATCAGTCGGCCTGGACATTTGGGTAGATAGGAGCCTTCTGGGGGATCAGTTGGCCTGGACATTTGGGTAGATAGGAACCTTCTATGGGGGATCAGTCGGCCTGGACATTTGGGTAGATAGGAGCCTTCTATGAGGGATCAGTCGGCCTGGACATTTGGGTAGATAGGAGCCTTCTATGGGGGATCAGTCAGCCTGGACATTTGGGTAGATAGGAGCCTTCTGGGGGATCAGTCGGCCTGGACATTTGGGTAGATAGGAGCCTTCTATGGGGGATCAGTCAGCCTGGACATTTGGGTAGATAGGAGCCTTCTGGGGGATCAGTCGGCCTGGACATTTGGGTAGATAGGAGCCTTCTGGGGGATCAGTCGGCCGCCCTATTCATTGAAGTTTCAAGCTTTATAAATACAGGAAACACAATTACTCTGCGCTGAGAGGGTGCGAGGCCCCGAGCACATCTAACACTGGAGAGAGTTACACAGCGGCAGCTCATATTCAGATCCCATCACCGGGACGTGAGGGCGACGCAGGGAATGTAATGAGGTGAATCTCTACAGAATGAAA